>NC_069716.1:14505474-14660474 GCF_027358585.1 Pangasianodon hypophthalmus | reverse complement strand
AAGCACCTTAATGTGTTGGGAGAACGAGATTATAGCATTTTCATTGAGAACATGTGGAAATGATTCACTTGTAATTCCTGGTAATTGTAGCTCTGATATAAGAGAGGTCTGGAATTCATTTTCATTACTGTCCTGACTGATTGAGCTATTATATCACATTTGCTATGCAATACAGAATGATGTAGGAATTTGTAACAGGAGGCCATTAAATGTTTGTTGGAATTGTTTCTAGAGAAGTTACTGCGTAAGGGAACACATTCATAACATTAGTGTCCGTATCCTGCCATCTTTCTCACTGCTCCCTATAGTTTTGGGTTAATCTCTCACTGTCCTGGCTATCCAAGAACCAAGATGGTTCGGGTAAAATATTAACTAATCAGAGGCTCTAAATAGTTGACCCCCTGACCGACGGTTTGAGTGACAGGTCATGATTATCCTGTACATTCATGCAATTAAAGGAACACCTCTATAAACAGAGATGTAGTTGCTGGCCATAATAACACTTCCTCTAATAGTGCATGTTGAAATACAGGCCAGTGAGGAATATCATCACAGCTGTCTCCTGTCCTTGGTATCATAGCCTGGGAATGATGCAGATTATAGACACATCTCGTACTGAGTGTATTCTTGTCTTATGTGCACTAGTGCTCCAGAGTGGTCAGTAAGTGTAAATGTTTATACACTACAAAGTCCCTAGGTTATATAAAAATGTGAAACTTATTTGATGCAAATTAGAAAATGTTGAAAAGCCCTGATCACCTCATCCTTTTGTTCATTAATTTATCACCCTGAAATTTTAAATAATTCAACTTTAACGTCTATCTGGACATATTTGGGTCTTTGTAAAAATGTGATATAACACAGTGAGAGCGAAAGAATATTAACACTCAGCAGTGATCTTTATATGGTGGTAATAGATGCATTATAAAAAAAAAGAGGTTATTGGGTTAGAATTATAGTGCTGCATGACATGACCAAATTATTCAGCTCTCTCTCTCTCTCTTTCTCTGGCTTCTCTCTGTCCCTCAGAGGACAATTCTTATTTCCTCATACATACAACATTTTGACTGACAGGCCATGATTCGCTTGGATGCCTCAGTTCTAAAGTTGTATTACAGCAGAGGATCATTGGATACCTTTTCATCCATGTGCAACTGAAAGAAACATGAACCTGTGACAGGACTTAACATGTTACACAGAAACAATTCACTTCACTCATAACCTTTAGTCATACTACTGACTTGATACCTCAGCAGGAAGATGACTTACTCTTGTTTATATTGGGTTTAATGAGGCATAAAAATTGCCCAGTTCACCTCCCCATCCGAATCCCCAACTATGGTCAATTTGCTACAAATGCAATGGAACACTTAGCTCTGAGTATAATGAAGACAGATAATTATACAATATCAACCCCTCATTAGTATACCTTAACTGAGACATAATGAGGAATTCATTACCCATTTCCACATTCCTCTGCCTCTCATGTCTTGAAGGCACAGAATCAGCATACATTACTTATGTTCCTGTCACCATCAAAGAAGACCGGGGTCTGTCTTTCTTTCTTTCTTTCTTTCTTTCTTTACTTCACTTTTTTGTTTCCTTCCTCCTCCTCCTCTCACTCTTGTTCTCTATCTCTCCTCCTGCCACTTTAATGACAGTTTGTTTTACATGAATGTGAACGAGTAAAACCCCGCTTCAGGCATCATGCTGTGCAGTAGTTAAATCTTTAAATCAGTAGCTTCACGATGTCTACCATAAAATGGTAGTTCCAACCAAATTAAATGGAACAGCTACACTTGTGTACAGAAGGCCTTACAGAAGGGGTTGCTCTCCCAATCATCATTAAAAAATTTGTAGAATCACCTTCTTCCACATTTCAGCCTTGATACATTAGGTTATGAATGATAGGCCAAAGACCTTCCTTAATTGCTTTTTTTTCTCATTGGGTCTCAATTTATTTCTCAAAAGCCAAAGTACACACTCTGCTTTTTTATGATTGATGATGCTGCAAAGGAGCTTCAGCTTCAGTAAGGCATGAGGTACTTTGATTAACGATGCTGCATGGGATCTCTCAAGAGCCCCCGAGAATAATATAGTTGTGTGGAAACAGCTGCTGTGGTGAGAGGTAGAGCGCTCCGGGCAGGAGGCGATCATGCCGAGGTCTGTGGACCTGTCCAAAAGCATCGGCAAAGAGAAAAACAGCAGAGCTCAGAAGATAGGATGGGGTACAAACGAGATGGTCAAAGGAGAGGCGAAAGTGAGGAAGAGTACATAGAAGAATTCAAATGACATCCTTATGCTTCCTAGTTTGTCCATGAAAACTGTGCATAGACTATAATCTGCAAATCCCAAAAATATACCTGGATTTTATATAGGTGATGTTTTCAGGAGCGCACTGGAGGATCTATTTTGTGCCAGCCTTCACTGTGACACCAATTACTTAACAATATTATGTAGAGTCCAGCTCTTAATATAGCAGACACAGTGAATAAAATCAGGGTGCCTCATATTTTGACCTATTAAATCTATTAATCTGTAAGGCAAATTTTCTGAGTAACTGCTACCCCTCCCCAAACAAAACTCTGCCATGTTTTGTTAGACTTTGTTAGACTAGTCACTGTGTTTAAAATAACACAGTCTGTGTTAGATAAATGACAAACAACATATCAAAATCGTATCAAATATAATTTATTATATTATTTTGTTATCATTAATAAAATTATTATTTGACAGGGTTAAATTATCATGGTATTTTGTCGATGTGGCAAGAGGAATGTACAAACGGTTAATTATGAAGGTTTTGAAAATGACTAGACCAAACACTCTAGACTTTAGACAAATCTTTGTAAAGACCAGAGCGACACTATGAACGTCAAAACAGCCTCAACTGCACACCCCCTGAACTCTAAGGTCAACTGTTACATTCATTCAAATGTTTTGAGTGATCTTTGAAAGTATGTTGAATCTAGAATCTCTCCATGGCTGCTGAAAAATCCAGTGTGGTGTGACCATTTAGCAGCTGCCAAAACACAGGCTGGCAAAGAAGGTCTACCAGTTTGACCAGCACAGACCCTGTTTTGGCAGCTGCTAACTGGTCACACCATGCTGGATTTTTCAGCACAGAGATCAATATCACACAATATCAGTGAAATGAATTCTTTGGCAACTCACTGATGCCACACAAAAATTCCGAAAACCTGTTTTCCTATACCCAGTGAACTGCAGGAACAGAAAAAAAAAACACTATAAACACTTCATTCCTTACACAGGAACTGGGACACACTCAGGAAAATGCAAATGGAGGAGAAGATGATGGATTTTGATTATGAGACCTTTACCATGACGTGTTGTTACACTTAGATCATTTACAATTTCAGTAATGAATTACTGTGTAGCTCAATGTAAATATGCAGATATTTTCATATGCTATAGAAGGTCTCTCTCTTTTCTTCTTTCTCCACTCTTTTTATCACTCCTTGTGTATGCTTTATTTATGCTAGCGAGGTGAACAGTAAACAGGTGGAGATTTGCTCCATGTCCATCTTCATCAAATTATAATTTAAAGCTGCTGGAAGTAAGATTGAAATATTTCTAATCCTAAGTTGTGCTGTTCTGACAACTGTGAGAAGCAAGAAATACACACTGTGAATGCAAGGTTGTATCCCAAACCATATCCTCAGCACTAAATAGGAAGGATCAGAGACATCACTGGTGTTCTGAGAACACCATATGTAGTACAGTAGTATATGGTTTTGCAGCTTTGAGAATGTAATTATCTGCTGTTGTTATCATTGTCTCCACAGTACTGGAGACAGAAGTGTTATGAGTATAAAAACTTTATAGTGCTTATCAGTGTGACTGTCACAGTTACTGATTATTAGGTTAAATCAGCAAGCTCTCTCCTTTAACAAGAATTTGTAGTTAACGTTAGCCAGTTAGCTTGCCACTGGCAGCTGTTTGTGCTTTATTTCACTGTCCTGATCGCCAGTGCCATGGTCTAACACGGAACTAACAGGAAAGGAGTACAGTTACAAGTGTAAGATGTAAATCTGGACCTGCTGACAGGTCCTAGGAGTTGAAAAGGCGTTAAAAGGGGAAGGGAGGGGAGTAAAGGTTAGAGTACTAAACAAGGGGAAAGTGAAAAAAGAGAGAGGTACAGATACCAACTGATAGTTCTGATCTCTGACTAGCCACAGATAGAGAGAGAGAGAGAGAGCAGGAGAGACAGAGGTGTCCTTATATTGAGTCTCACAAAACGATGCATGCATGGAGACATATAAATGGAAGGGTAATGGTTGTCAAACCCTGACAGCTTTAAATGGCCTTTTAGTTCGCTGTGTTTATCTGTCATAAAGAAACATTTAGAGAGTGGGTGCAGACAGCTGAGGCAGCAGGGCACATCATCATCACAAAATAGTGGGATTTTCCCCCTTGCTCTTCCCCTCCCTTTGTCTCTGTCTCTCTCTCTCTCTTTCTCTCTCTCTCTCACTCTCTGAGTCAGGCCATGGATGTGTTTCAATTTGTCTTACCTCACCCCCAGCCACCTTAACTGTTCTCCACCTACCAGGAGAACAAGACACACACTGTCACAAACACCTTTTATAATTGCCAATCATGTACCCACTAGTGCTGCCCATTCAGCAGCCAGAATCCTGTTTAAAAAAAATAACACACATGTTGGTTTTATCATACTGAGTCCAAAAAAACATTAAACAACCATTTATTTTAGTTATTTTATTCCGCTGAGTTGTTTATTCCTTACTCTCCTTTTTTTTTTCGTAGCTATACATTATAGCGGGGTTTTTTTTTTTTTTTTTGGTTAGATGTTTATGTCTGACAAGGCTATCACATAAAGGGAATTGACCCTGTTTACCAGTTCATACATAAAGCACACAGTTTCACTCCTTTCTGTTGTAGCATTACAGCATAATTTGAAAGACACTCTCATTAGTAAATAGGAAATACAGTTGTCAGTAGCTTATCTTAACTAGCTACGACTAAACAAGCTATATACGCTAGCTATTGCTAACAAATTAATGTCTTATACTGCCACAGGTACACTCACGTAAATTTTAAAGTCTTAATCTCCCAACTTATTATTCATTTATTTATCTCAAACCATAAAAATTACTACTACTGCTTCTGTAACTTCACCTGAAAACAACTGTAGGTTTTTTCTACTAATCTACTTTAGCTAATGTGTTTAGCCAACTTTTTCCGTGGTTAGAAATGAACGCATCTTAACTAACATAGCATAACCCTGGTTTCAACACATAAAACTCTGTAGCGCAGAGTATTTCCAAACCTACTTTGTTGTAAAACCGTACTTGCGTTACTGCCTGCAGATACCTTTACAGCATTTGGCAGACACCCTTATCCAGAGCAATTTATACAATTGTGCAATTGAGGGTTACAGCCCTTGCTCAAGGAGTGGCAGCTTGGCAGCCCTGGGACTTGAACTCATGACCTTTTGCTCAGAAGTCCAATCTCTTAACCACTGAGTTACCACAGATACCACTGTTTAATGCAAATACAATACCAAAAACAATATTTTTCTGCCTCAAGCTCACGCTTATAAGTGTTGTCCCCTGTCCTGAGTGGCAAAACAGAAACACAGTCACCCTGTTGTTGGGAGTTTGCGAGTTCAAATCCCACAATGCCACAGTGATCCATAGCCGGCAACCAAGACAGCAAAATTGCCAGTGCTCTCTGGGTGGGAGGAGTGGTATTACTCTTTCTCTCCTGTCAATCAGAGTGACACTAGCCAATCATTGGGGTTCTGTGAGCTCATGTATGCAGAACAGGGTAGATAGCGATTTCCTCTGAATGCTGCAAAAATTGTTTTCTGAGACCCCACTTCAACATAAATAGGCTACTTCACCTACAATAGGCCAGCCTTATCCTCTGTCATTCTGCCCACATTTCTCATGTCTTCCTGTTTGGAATTAAAAATATTAAAAATAAAAACATTCTCACATTTATGATGCTACCACTGCCAGGCCATATTCAGAACTGACTGATGTATGCGTAGTGATTAGTTAATATTAAAATTGTTTACATGAGCTGCACTCACACCTGTAATAAAATTTGCTGTATTAAGTGTTACTTTGTATTCTGGAATCGAATAAATACTGTTAAATTGAGTGATCAGGTGATTAACATGATTATCATGACTAGGATCTGTTCTGTGTCCTGATCATGACAAATAACCTTAATATATTTGCTACATGTTAGACAGTTACTATTCCAGGGGTTCCCAAACTAGGGGTCGTGACCCTGTGTGGCTGCGCTTGATTTACAAATTGGATCTCCTCTTTTGTTTCATCCATTTATTTTACAAATTTATAATAGAAATATCAAAGACGGATTTTGTACGCTAATATTTTTAATCTTAATAGGAGTCACATTCAGACAATTCACATTCAGACGATTCGCATGCTATTTTAGTCTTTTTTGCTAGCTTGACATGCTGTGCTAGTGAAATACTATAGCAATAAAAATGGACAAATTTCTCCCATCCATCTCAAAGTACTCTAACAGTCTAGAGTACTAATGCTAACCAGTTTTCCTATTACAGTTAGTATTTGAATTTTAAAAGCCTCACACATAGCCTACAAACCTACAGAAAGGTTTGTTTTGTGTACCAGTCTTCTGGATTTTCTAAATTAGTAAATACTATTGAATATAAGCTCAGATTTTTCGATTTGGGACGTAGCTCAAGACAACAGTCATGACCACAGTGGATTTTTTTAATTTGAGACAGAGCTGAACAGTCTGACAGTCTGAACCCCTGTACTATTAGATGTTTATTTGAATCTTTGCTTCTCATCTGAATATTATCGTTAGCCTCAACTGTAACTGCCTCTTACTTTTATGTGACATTGTATTACAATTAAAAGCAATCGGGGAAAATGCGATCTGCTTTTTTACACATTTGTAAATTCAAAATAGGCCGCCCAGAAATCCAAATTCAGCACCTGCGTAAGCTGAGTCTGAATACACCCCACATAAATATTGATGTCATTTTTTACTTAAGCTGCACACTTAAGTTGCCAATTCTGAATATGGCCCTATAAAGCAGAAAATAGAAAATGCATTTGCTGCAGTTTGTTTTTTAAGGGAATGATACATTCATTTGATTTCTTCATAAAACCTTTACTTTTTAAACTTTTTATCACTCTACACCAGGTTATTAACTGCACTGATCATCACAAAATTACATGTATGTAGTACCAAACTGCACTGTGGCACAGCCTCACAGCTCCAGGATCCCCAGTTCAGTCCTGAGCTCAGGTTACTTACTGTGTGAGTTTCCTCTGGATTCTCTGTACCATGATCACAAAATTAAGAGCCTTTTGCTAAAACGAAAATGTAATCATCTGTTAAGCTTGCTGTGACAACTAGTTCCCCCACTGTACACCTAATACCAAAGAACTTCAGTATCTACCTGGATCCATAAGTACATAGAGTTCAGCTCTCTATGGCATTGCTGGTGCTGTGCTTTCAGGGGTCAGTGCAGTTAACCTCTGTTTAGTTTGTATTTCTTGGTACCCAGCTACCCCTGGGAAAAACACCATATAGACATGACACCTGTATGTAACTCCTCTGCCACTAGCCGACCCCTCAGCCAATGAAAGTGTAGACGCCAGGCTGTTTACAAACAAGAGGGGAGTTGTTGAAATTGGAGAAGAGCGAACGATCAGAGGGAATCTTGTCAGATAATTAAGACAACTCACGACCCCAAACAGAGTCTCCGTTTCCACTAATAATGGTAGCTGCAAAGAAAGAAAGAAAGAAAGAAAGAAAGAAATCACAATGCAGTGCTAGAAGACACACTTATCCAGAGCTAGTCCCCACTTTGTATGCATTTCATCTAAGCACTTATTCACTTAGTAACAAGATGAGTGTTAAACAACAGAAGCTCTGCGCAGTGAAGTATAGTGAGGTATGTTCCTCTGTATGGTGTTATCAATATCATGGAATTCAGATCCTCATTTCCTCTGCTCCTGTCAGTGCTGCTTTCACTGCATGTCTATGAAATGTAGTTTTTTTTCCACTTTAAATGCAAAGTAGTAACCCAGAGGCACAGTAACAGTGCTGCAGTAACAGGAGAAACAGGCACTGGTCCAAACTGTAAGGAGGCCATAAATCGAGTGCTTAAAAGCTTTGTTTTCAGAGGAAGCACTTGCCTAAGATGTTGTAAAATGTGCTCCTGGCCCTGTCACCACATTATAGCACAGACCTTAACTTTGACAATCCAGTACAATATCTTCCCCACTAGTTCAAATGACACGTGTGCCCACACAGTATCGTAACTCTGCCAAGAGAAACAGAGGCAAATACCACACAACCAAATCCTGAACAACTACCATATGAAATAACTAAAGAGTGATCTCCCTGTTCTGTTTGAGGGGATTTCAAATAAATATTGTTTTAATCACTACACTCTCACATTATTGTGCATGTGGGAGGGAACTGTTTTTTTTTTCTTCACAGCATCAGAAAGACAGCTGGATCAAGGCACTGCATCATGATCTCATCGGCCAGATCTGAAGTGCAGGGGCTTTTGGGTAATGTCTTTGTCAGGATAGCTCATTCACCACTTGCTCATAGTTTGTCAGTAGCAGGAGGACACATGTGGCTGGACTATTCCAAACAAAGTTTTAAAAAGAGCCATTCAAGGTGACAGGCAGTAATGATGGCCGGGTGGGTGAAGGATGGTGGTTGGAGAGTGTAATTGTGTAGTGTGCCATGCTTAACCACCGCTCAGAGTGACAGGTGAATTGCAGATCTGCGGGTCAAACTGAAATCCTGTACCAAAGGGCATCTGCAGGCAGCCTGAGAACATATAACTGGAGAGCAGATATGTCTTAATTAGCCTGAGCTGTTAGGCCTGGTCACATCAATGCCTGGGTTTAGAACTTTAATTGGTTGTTACTAAAAAAAGACATTCATTTATTTCTTGGATGTGAGACTATATTAGTAGTATGACTGTGCTGTTAAAATGAATTTGTATCATTTTAAAATGTAAATAATTTTATGTTCTCACAATCTTTCCTGCAATGACAGTGTATAACAGTGATTGTAACAAGTTTTGCCAACACTGGGGATAATTAACACGAAGTGCGAGATAAATGATAGTAAAGACAAACGTATGCTGACCTGAGAATGAAATGAACCAGCAGCAGATTTGCTACACGTATTAGAAGCTCTCAAGTCTTCAATCTGGCAAATAGCGCTCAGTGTTCATCTTCAGTGTTCAGCCAAAACCGCTTTACACATTGTTACCATACATCTAAATGCAGGTGGGCTTTAGGGATAGACTTGTGAAAGCATATCAAATGAATTACTAACCATTAATACATTATGAGTGTTCCTCTGACGTGCTGCACCGTGTCAGGGCCAGAAAGTTAATGGCCATAAATTATTTCCATGACCATTTCTCTGTGGATATGCAAGTGCTTCTCTGTGTCAACTGGGAGTGATTTTGTAACCCACACAGTTGTACAGCAGTAATGGAACACGCCTCAGCTGAAATCTGTGGGTCCACATTAACCTTTAAAGCTTGGGCCTGGAGCTTGAGAGTGGGGGCCACCATGCACTCCTTGCAGGAGGGGCCCTGCTGAAAGACTGCACAAGCCAGCTGCTCTCAGTTATTTTTAAAGAAGCATTTGTCCCTTCTACTCCCCTGGTGACTGGCTCAGCTAACTATCCATCCCAAAATGCCAGACACTGACAAACGCACGTTTTGGGCCTTTATACTAAGCTCTAAAAGAACAGGCAGCTGGATAACTGTTGCATGGAGTTGCATGAGAGACCCAAAATCTTTCAAGTTTTTTTTTAGCTCTTTAGGAACACTTGAATTCTTAGGTCTATCTATTTTATTATATACCAGTAGATACACCATGGATCTAACATATATCTTTGGATCCCTTATGTGTCTTCAAATGTTGCGTCTTCCCTGTGAAATAGTGTTTCACTAAAAAGTTACTCAACTCCCCTCGGCATGTATTCATTCTTCTGTCAAAAATCCAGAACGATGTAGAGCAGGAAATACTTTCAACATCAGGAAAAAGGACGACAGAGTTTTACTTATTTTTGCTTCTATTTATTATATGTTAGTACATGTGTGCAAGCATGTGTGCGTGTATGTGTGTGTCTGTGCTCACCCATGCCCCATGCGCATTTAACTCTAGGCTATTTTTCTTATAAAACCAGTAGTTGTCGTCACTTTTGCCAACATTGCATTGTTTCACTTTTACAATATTGCCTTGGCAGCTTTGTGTATATACATAAATGGGCCACTTGAGATTAGTTTTTTGAGTTGTGAGATTAGTTTTGTTTTAGTCTAGTTTTGTTTAAAGCTAAAGGCCTAATGAATGTCCATAAGAGCAGACGTTGGGTGAGCAGATCATCATGTGAGTGTTCTGTCTTTCTACATAGCTCAGCTCAACGCCCCGAGTAAACATGAGTTACAGCTCAAATATCAGCCCTGGATCTGCAAACAATGAAGCCTATAACCTCATTAAAAAATTATTTATTTTCATCGCTGTGGCGGGCGAACTGGCACTTAAAATCTGTCAGCGTTATGAAATGTCAAACGATTGTGCCATGGCATGATTGTGCCATTTTTCAACAAAAATATGGCCTATTGTGCATAAATAAATACCAGAGCCTGGTATGGAATTATAAAAATGTCACCACAAACCAACAAGTGCAGCTGATGCATATTAAGTCGCTGCAGCATGAGAAAAATGAAAAGAAAAATGTGACGCTTAAGAGTCATTAAAATTGTATGATGTTGTTCTGCACGCAAGTCAAATATGAATATGACTTCTTCCCTTCACAGTGGAGAGGAGGAATAAACAATGCAAACTGCCATACAGCCTGGTCCATAAATGTCTCTAGAATAATGTTTACATCCAAACTGATCTGTCATCAGCCAGAGCCATGTATGGGTTTACTGCCCTGGTCCCATGCAGCTCTGCTCAAATAACATAGAGAAACAGAGAAAGAAAGCGAGAGACAGAGAGAGAAACATTCCATTCTGCCATTTCCAGAATTCTCATGATTTGCTTTCTCTACAGTGGCAGTCAAAAGTACAGATATGTGTCTCCACTAGAATAATATTTGATTTGATTGTGTTTTGATTTAATTTCAGTTATTACAATTATTTCAAACCATATTAGGTATGAAATTTTAGGTGATATTAGGCAGGATTTTTTTATAATCGTATCTTAGAAAGATGTACATGATTTTATACGAAGATGTAAAATCAACAAGCAGTTCTTTTTTTTTCAATTTCATGTGATTTTTGTGTATATAACTGACTGAGACTAAATGTCAGTATGTTAGTCAAGAATGTTTCTAATTTAATAAATGTTTATTACACTATTTGTCTTTTCGGAGATATATTTAAATATCAGTGTAATAGAATATTTATTTATGTGAATAGGTGATAATGTAAATATCAAACTGTGAGAATATTACTGTAATTTGTATTTTTATAAACAATTTAATACCCCCAGTATATGTATACTATATGTATATGCATATATTATATGAAAGCAAAATTCTAAATGTCTTTTACAGAGAACTCATAAAATATCGGATTTACTAACAAGTAGCAGACTATCTATTACATTGTTATTCTCACGTCTGTTACTATACACAGGTGTTGCAAATGCTGTGGAAAAGCAAAATTTCCGTTTAACTGATTTTAACAAATACATATGGCAAGGCGCTGGTGATGAGCCCCTGTAATTAAATTCTGTAGCCCAATATGTGAGGTGCTTCAGCAGCAATCTGAATTACATCAGTGGAGTCAGTGACAAAGTGTGTGTGTGTGTGTGTGTGTGTGTGTGTGTGTGTGTGTGTGTGCGTGTTCTCTTATAAGCAGCTCTATGCTGCCCTCTTTTGGCTTCAGGAAGTAATGTGGCTAAGTCATGTGGTTACGGGTTGGGGAATCACAGGAAGGTTCCAAAGTTGGTAAAAGACAAGAAGCACAAGAAGCAAAGAGATTTTGACACAGAAATAAGAGCATCACCATCTAATGCCCATGATGTTTGGAGTAAACACTTCCATTAACAATTCAATTCACACTAAATCTGACTTGCTCAATAGAGAAATGTACACTATGTGTGGACTGAGCTATGAGAAGGATTGGAACAGGGATTAGATTGAAAGCTCCAACACTTCCAGAGTGGATATTGTATAGACTTTTATTTGCCTGAATGCCCATTCAAAGCACTGGGGTGACGAATCCATTACCCTCTGCTGTCCCAGCCATCTTGGCTGTCTCGTTCGAGTGCTGGTGTCCCCTTGTAGACAAGGCTAATCTGGCCTCGCCTCCACCACAGTGGGAAATCTTATACACTCAGGGATTGGAGCCTGTTCCAGTAACCCTTCTTCGAACCCTCACACCAAGCCTGTTGTGAAAAACATCTGCCACCAGCAGCGACCCTCTCTGGGAGGCCTCAAGTGTGAAAGAAAGCACAGAGAGGGAAAGAGAGAAATGTTGATCCTGTTTTGCACTTGTTATTAGTGGTGCTTATTAGTGGTACTTAGCAGGCTCTCTGCTTCTCACTAATAAAGGCAAACAAAAGCAGCATTAGCAGGGCTGCTACTGAGAAAGGAGAAGAAAAAGTAGCTTTCTTGGACGAGATCTTCCTAAGCGTCCAATCAAGAGTTGCGTTGAGGAATAGCGTTCAGAATGTGATGAGACTATGAGAATCATGGCCGTCCTGCAAGCATTCAGACAGCCATGAGAAGAACAATTGTGACCGTCCTGTGAGCATATGGGTGCAAAGAGTGAATTATGTAAATAGGAGGAGGAGCAGCTTGAGCGGTTGTATTCAACTTGCTTACAGACGTCTGTATGTGGTAGGTCACCACCTCTTTCTCACAAAACAAAAACACTTTACACCATGCATTGACAAGTGTGTGACATCAAGGTCCATAGAGTAATAAAGAGTAATGAAGGTATTATTTATACGGATTTTTTGTTTGATGGTAAGTTTTTTTTTACATAAACGTAAAAATCAATGTGCATTTTTTTTTCCATTCTGTGAAAACAACCGAAGAAACCCTAAGTGTGTGTGTGTGTGTGTGTGTGTTGTTTGTGAAGTTCTGTAAGCTTTTTTTTCACAGATATCAATTTCTACCTCCAAATCTCAAGAGCCTCACCTTTGCAACTGTTTTTTTCTTTTGTTCCTCTGCATCCTAAAAAGATTATTTTTGTTTGTTTTCGTAAGCCTGTGGGGTTTTCTAAAATAATTAAAACAGAGCCGTAATACAGTCACATCATTAAATATTCACATTCGGCGGTCAGCCATGCATGGTTGTCTCTCTGAGGTCTTTTCACATGCTAAGTGTTAATAAACTCCCAGAAGAAATCCGACTTGATTGAAATCTCCCATGGACCGCAATGGTTCGGGCCTGTCGAGGCAGAGTGCACTCACCGTAATTGTTCCTGATGCGCTCATACTAATTACCAGCACCCAGAGTAGTCTCCCAAGATTACAGCAAGCTGTCACAAACAATGCACCAGTCACACGGTACCGCACCGAGGGACAGAGGTCTGTCACTTTTTATTGTTGCTCTACTTGCCATGACAGTGACGACCCACTGAATGTGAGGTTAATTTCGCCTGCCATAAACCTCCCCAGATGTACAGCGCTCTGCTGAGGTTTCGCCGCATTCCTAAAAGAAATCAAGTTGAATTCATTTTTTTGTCTGACACCTCCTTCTTGATTTTATCAGGTTGGATAAATAGGATTTGATATTGTTTCTGAGGAGTGGAACTTCCATAATCTGCCCAATAAACCACAGAGAATGTCTCTGGTAGCCTTGTATAGAGGCATGTAGATGAATTGGTAAAGCAGGTTGATTGATCTCAAGAAGAGAGCGCTATTAGTACAGTGAAGATATACGCTTGTATTACTAGTATCTGTCATACTGGCCTAAATGATCACATCAGCAGTCTAAAAATACATCAAGTGTGTGTTATTGCACCTTTGTCTTTGATAGTAAAAGGAATACTGCTGTCTTGCTGTCAACGTGGAGAGCGTGGAGGAGATGAAGATAAAGAGAGTGAAGATAGAAGCAGTGCTTTGTTCCGTAAGACAGTGACTCCTACACAGAACTGAAAACATGTCTTTGAGTGTATCACATGCTAGACACACCTCCACGAAGTTGTGATGTTAAGAGTCACATATGAACATGAATTTATTAACATATGAATTTATATAGGAATTTATAGTACCATTTTCATTTGAGTGTTCAGGTGCAAAAACTGGTCAATGGTCACAATTTTGAATATGTTTTACATTGTTCCACTCTTTGTGTGGGAAATCAATTATGTTGATATATCAATTATAGGGAAGAGTGCAGATGGTGCAGTGTGTGTGGTTTTATATGTAGTGTTAGACCATCTGTATGTCCCTATACTTTTATCACTTTTACTGTAGATTAAATTTCCAGTACTCACACTAATTAAACTGACAATAACATCACCATCTGGGTCACCATTACCTAGTATTGCCTAATTAAAACACTTTAATTGCATGAACACAGTACAGGTATGCCCAACCTTGACACAGCGCTTCAAATCGCTTAGTCTGAAGTAGCATCTTGTGTCCAATTTCCACAAGTTTCTATTATATGTGCTAAAAAGACACAAAGTGCTGTGATTAAAATTAGAGGATTTAACATATCCTGTATCCCCAGTGAGTAAGTTCCTCTTCAGATCTGGCCTTGGCTTGACCTCTGACTCACGCCTTGATTGTGACTACAGGAGCCCGATCAGAGTAGTGAGACAATACCGGCTCCAGTGCTGTGCTACCCTGTGTACAAACTCAGAAATAAGCCGTTAATTCTTCTTTTGTGCAGGGAAACGGAAAAGATTCCCCGTGTGAGAGCAGCAGCCATGGATGAAAACTAATGCATTCTATTCAGTGGATGTTTTCCACTGCAGGATGCATGCAAAACTTCTCTTTCTGAGATACCAAATGCCATTACAACTCAAACCTTCCAAACAATAGCCTTCAGTAATGTTAACCGGATACTACAGGACTAAAATCCCTCAATCGTTGTATTGCTCACACTACAACAAAACAACATAAATGCTCATAATGTTTATTATATAACTGAAATGAAGCCTGACAAATCTGTAGTAGTCGTTGTAGTAGTTGTTGTTGTTGTGCAACAAGCTCTATTTGAAAGGTCTACAAAGAAAACAAGGCCTTCTTTGCCATGATTTTTTTTTAATGGAATTCAGATCATTATTATTGTCATTTTTAATCATCATTATTCCATCCAGAAAGCTGCAACAGAGATGAACAAGAAGAGCTGGAGGAAAGAGAGAGAAAGAAAAAATAGGGGGAAAAAATACAGCACAGAAATACAGTAACAAATGAAAAACAAACGCACACTGTGTCTATTAATAATTAAATATGAGGAAAGTTAACAAGTCATATGAATAAATATTTTACTAAGAGAAGGTGTGGAAAGAGGAATTAGTTCTCAGTGTACGTTGGATTGTTCTGTAATGAAGTGTGATCAGAAGCGGAAAATCTATAGTCAAGGATTTCATTTGATTTCCATCAAGCTATTAGGGGGGTATTTATTTTGTTATTTTGTGTCTTTATAGTTTTGTCTAAGAAGGGTATGCTCCTAATGTCCAATTCCTGAATTGGATTATCTATTGATGTCTAACCATAACTGCTTTGGGTTAATTGTCCAATGTCAAACGTATAGCAATTGGTGTGAAAAAAATAATCATAGAAATTTGAGGCTCTGAGACCTCCAAGATGTTTGGGCTTTGCCATGATTGTTGTTCTGGTTGTTCATCCTCCAAGAGCTCCTCATTACCAGTTGTTCATCGCTATTCTTATAACTTCTTGTAGATGTGATCACCAAAACTTTCAAAAACACCCAATAATGTTTGGTGTCTTCAGACTGGGTAAATCATGTACTTAAGAAGCACTTTGCTGTCTAGAGAGCACGAGATTCACAGGGCCATAAACTATATGCCATCAGTTGTTCCAATTTACAGTAGTTGGTACTAGCTACTGTGCTATTGTGAGTAGTTACACCCCAACATTCCCAAAATCCACCACCACTAGAGCCGCAACCACAAGCATTTTTTTTATATATATATCTATATGGAGAGAGAGAGAGAGAGAGAGAAATTTTACCTCAGTAGCATTAGATAGCTAGCTGCTGGTTAAGTAGACATGATTGTGTAGTGTTAAATATATTATGCTTATAATATAATGACCACAAGATTTATAGTTGATGTTAATGTTACTTTCTATGTATATTCTGGTAGCAGCTCACTAGTAGAATCAACATTCACAGGGGTTTTTATTGTAAATCTAACTTACCTGAAGTCAAATCCACATGTCTGATCCACCGAAGTGTGGACTGGAGCTGAATACCTGTATTGCAAATCCTTTAAAACTTCTTTAGTGTCAAGAGACACTGACAGAGCGGGAAAAGAAAACAGGCAAACAGGCAGATCTTTTTATTGTTTGGCTTGTGAATAATATTATTTAATGCAGAACTAAAACTAAGTTATGGTTACAGTATATACTAGTCATATGCCAAAACTAAAAATGAGGATACAGCATATATTGTATGTGTCGCTAACCTGAATTACACAATTGGTTGCCACATATCTGCTCACAGCCACACACTCCTACACATCCCATACACCATTTTCCTTTTCCCTGTTAGCACCATCATCAGGATTATTGAGGCCCATTTATCATCAGAGTCAACAGTGTGCATGGCATGATGAATACTACAATATAACTGACCAGTTGTAGGAAGTGCTACAGCATGTTTAACCACAGCCTGCGTCTAGATTAAATCCCTGTACTGTGGAAGGCACAATGCCTAGTCCCAATATAAAAAAGGAGTCAGTATAGGAATAGGACTGGTAGTGTTGTAAATGTCCCCGTGCTTTTAACACTACCCAGCCACAACTGCTGGGAAGGAAACTGGGAAAAATGCAGGTGTGCCTCTATCGTCTCATGGGACACACTACTAGAAGACCACAGTGTGAGGCTGTGGAAGTGTGTTTTTTGAATGGATACTGAGCAACACGGGGGCTTCTCTGAGGAAGATCCTTTCTCCCACCCTGTTAACCCTCTATTGTGACTTTAGGTACAACTTGGAGTCAACTTAGGTGACTTTGTGGAGTGGTGTGGAGAGAACCATTGGCATATTAATGTGGCAAAGACCAAGGAGCTGATGGCGAGCTTCAGAAAGAAGAGGACAGCTCCTAACCTTGTCTGCATTTTTACCGGATGTTGTTGCTTTGTACCAGCATTTGAGTCTACACATGGACATTCACTGACATTTCACAATGTTCTGTTGTCTTTTATATGTGGTGAAATTATGCATTATTATTATTATTATTATTATTATTATTATTATTATTATTATTATTTGGTAATAATCACTTCCAGATGGTGCACCCATTTAGCATAGTGACAGGAAAGGTTCAATGTGGAAAATGTTGGAAAGAGAGTGTGGGTTCCATAAAATTCTTTGATGACATTTCACTTCACACTTCACTAAAACATTAATTCTTTTTATTTTACCTCCTGTTTATTGAAATCCAACTTTAACACCATTTTGAGCAGCAAATAATAAAAGGTTTATACAATACTCTGGGCATTCACAATCCCTCTATCTCATAGAGCGAGAACCTCATTGTCACAATGTATGCTTTACCCTTTCAAGCCATATGTGGTATATTGAGAGCCCAGAAATGAAAAAAAGAAGTATAAATCCCCACAACGTATTCCATCCTAGTAGAAGTTTTCAGTAAAGACAAGGCTATGGACCTGCACAGGATATACAATCTGAGGAAAACAGCTTCAGGTCGCTAAGAATATTATGTCTAATGTTCTGATCAGTGCTCCTTCTGTATTCCAAGTCTTCATTAAAAAGGTCCTCCATGAGTATTTAACCTGAATTTTCATTGTCTATATAAAGACAGCCTTCACATTTACTCCACTTATTATGGTGAATTCCATACATGAAAATCAATTATACATCAAACAACAAAAATTAATTTTAGGAAAAAGTGAATTTCCTAAATCCTCAGTCTCTTTCCTTGGTTACATTCTTGATAGTCAGTTGGTAAAGACAGACCAGTCCAAAGTTAAGGCAGTACCCAGCTCCAAAATGTAAAAACAAAAAATTGCAATGATTTCTGGGCTTCTCTAATTTCCAATAATCAGGGTTTAGGGTCTGTAGCTGCTCTCCTCATGGCACTCTTAAAATGTAAACCTAAAAGTCTTAAATTGAATGAAGCTGCTTCTGAGGCACTATAAAAACATATCAATGATGCATCATGATTCATGAGTGCTACCATTTTCATCCTGTCCCTTCACTGCCATTTGTTATAGAGGCTAGCCCCTCAGAGAGTGGCCATGACGCTGTACAAAGCCAGAGTAATCCCCCTATACTACATCCAAGTCCCTTTTATTCTAGAAAGCTTAACCCAGCTGAACAAAATGACAATTTGGGAAATCAAGAACTATTAAACAATAAAAGTGGTCTTACAAGAATGGTGGATTTCTCATTCTCACAAACTGTAGAAACTTTCCAATAAATAAAACCTTTTTTGCAAAGAGAACCTCAAGGCCAGTGCCCTGACCCTGGTCCATGAAGTGACCAAACAATTACCTATTTATTGGGAAATTATGGAAGATATCACTAGGGTACAAAGAGAAGAACCTGCACCCCCATGTCCAATCATGCATTGTGTGTGCAGTATCCAGAACCTCCTGTCATTTAGCTGCTGGCCTGTTAGAGGAATATTCCTCACCACCCTTGGTCTCACACAGCACTCAACTTTTTCACTGGCCTCATCCTATTTGAAGGTTACTCAACTTCAAGTGACGGGATCGTACCTTGTGGCCTGGAAGGGGTATGGTCCATGGAATGCTTCTGGATCACTGCTAAAGATATCTTAGATCCAACTTTCATAACAGACTTACACAAAAAAGGTACCTAACTACTCTTTGGATTAGCCCTCTGGTCATGGCTGATTGTGTTTTGACATTTGCCTCTGCTATTTTACATATTGGATAGTGTTTTGGATATTGGATTGTGTGTTGTTAATAAAGCCTTCCTGCACAATAATCTACAAAACAACCTCTTCAACTTGAATCTAATAACAATTTTAATTGTTGAGTAGAAAGTTCAGGAATACAAATGGATGGTTTCAATATACAGTCAAAATACTGTACACATTTAATAATGTGAATCTCAATATTTCAATAGTTGGATTTTCATTAAAAAAAAAAATATCTGTACCGAGGAAGTCAGTGGATTTGTTTTTTTTTTTCTTTTTTACAGTTAAAGGGATCCCTGGCTGCAAAACCTTTGAGAACCCTTGCTGTAGGTTATAGGTTCATTTATTACAATATATTACATAACAGAGGTTGTTCTGTTTCTTCTATTGTGGCTTTAAGTTTGTTACTTTGTGAACATGTTTCAGGGTAGAGCTTGTCCTCGAGCACGGTCCATTCATCAGAGGGTGTCTCTCTCTAAACATGGGATGATGAAGGTCAAGGTTAGCAGGTGCATTAGTCCATTGGCACTCCCCTGTGAATATACAACTTCTCACCCTCCAACACCACCACGGCAACTCAGTACTTCCCATTTTCCCACAGAGGGGGAGATCAGAGTCAGAGTAAGCCACAGAGCCAGGAGATGCAGTGTATACAATGCATGTGCTAGAGGCATGTGTGTGGGTGGAATGAAAGGGTGTCAGGAAAATAATGCTGGGTAAAATAAGAGACAATGTCAATATTTTGATATGCTGAGAGGTACTTTGTGTGTGTCATAATTGCATGAGTTTGAAAGCTGGAGATTTTCTTTGTGCGTATGTGTGTACATGTCCATGTGTGTGTGTGTGTGTGTGTGTGTGTGTGTGTGTGTGTGTGTGTGTGTTTTGCGGGTGTACAGCTGCCACTCCTCCATGCTCCTTGGGTCTGTTAAGAGGGGCAATTAAACAGAGAATATCTTTCTGTGAGCAGTTAATGAGGTTTTGTCCCAGGAGGAGGCAACTGATTGGCTCAGACTATGGACTGAGGAAAGTCAAGGGCACAGGGTGAAGCAGTGCATTGTGGGAGATGATGACATTGTGCACCAGGAGACTAGAATGCTTGTCTTCAATGGCAATCAGCAGGTCTGTTTGTTTCTCAAGAAAACAGGTGCCTTACAATAGAAAACAGAACTGCAAATTAATATTGAGCTGAGGAATGATGGTGAATGGCCTTGTGGCACATTTCTATACAAAGTGCACAAAAATATTTTAAATTGTATAATTATTTGCATAATTTATACAGTGGTTTTATGTGCAAACTTGGTATAATTTTCAGTTGATGTTTGTCAGAACTCAGTAATACTTGGGTATGATATCTATACTCAGTCTGTTTGCTGTTTCTGGTCATGAAATTTATATTTTTAATTACATTGTCACTGTTTCCCTGCATTACTCTCTGTGACTACTAAAAATGAATAGAACAATTCATAAGTCATTACAAATGGAACATCATCTAATTAATAGAGTCTATTAAATGTCTAATAAGAATACTGAAGACCTGGCCAAATCGATTGGAAGATATTAGCCATTACAACACTATGTCCTAAACTGCTGACATATTAATGAACACCCACAAACACATTTGTTGTATGATGTCAGCCAGATGATTATTCTACTGTACCTGTCACGATCTCACCCTCCCATCTGCACATGTTGTGTTTGCCATGGCGACAGTGCTGCTCTCTCAGTGCGGATTAATGCAAATTCAGCCAGTTCGCACTGAAAGTATTTCTGAAGTGCATCCCATGGAACAAATACATTTCCATTTTAACCAGTGTTTACTTACACACCAGCTCCGTGAGACCTGCGACTTGCACTTGCACACAACATGACTCCATCCATGCTTTACCTTGCGTAAGATGCATCTTCATCAATTCTTTTCAGCATGATCTAACATTAACATAGGCCAATTAAAACCTCAAAGTCACTTTGATTAATTAGATTTTAACACGTGTGCATATCGCAAAATAAGGGTCCATTTCTATAATGATTGCAAATCAGATGTGAACAACCTCAGAAAACAACATCAGAAAACAAACGAAACTAAAAGGCTGACAGCAGCATAGATGACACAAATCATCGAGTAAACATCTTTTCCTTTTACTGATTTTCTCGTTTATTTGGTAGTTTTTATTTGTGTATGATCTAGACAATTTCTATTCTACATGCAGTACAGTACGCAACATTCTAAGTGTCTTGTGCATTCATTCATGTGGTACATTTGAGAGTTTGTAATTACTGTATCTCTAGACCTCTCACAATCACTATGAAACACACACACACACACACATACACTTAATTGTTAATGTAGCTATTTAATTCTATGCCTACACCTAAACCATACCCTTAACCTCAGCGACCAAAAGGAAACCTTGGGGCTTTTTAAGTTTTTTTTTTTTTTTTTTTTTTTTTTTAACAAAAGCTGTGTTCTTGTAAATCTAAAAATAAAATGATATAATTATATATATATAATTAATATTTTAATATATAATATAATATAATATAATATAATATAATATAATATAATATATATAATATTTTTATAATATTAATTTAAATAATATCTGAGGGACCAACTAAATGTCCCCACAAATATAATATTATATATATATATATATATATATATATATATATATATATATATATGAATATGACTAAATTCTGAGACTTGGATATTAGCATGGCATGTCACATTATAAAGTTGCTAACATCTCTAATTCTGGACATAACTGTATGCTGCAAAATGTGCACATTTACATGCCCAAGCCTTTATTTCCATACAAGCTCAGTTCAGATTGTTGGATAATGCACTAAGTAAATACAGCAAACAGAGTTATACACAGAGCGGTTCATAAATAACTTTAGGGTAACAAACAAGTTTTTGTTATTTTGCTTTTTTTTTTTTTTGGCTCCTGTAGTGAATTGCATGGGTTTTGAAATCAAACCAGAGCTATGAGGTTACAGTGCAGAAATTCAGCTTTAATTCGAGGGTATTTACATCTATATTAGATTAACCATATATTGTTTTGTTTCAAATGCAATGTGCAGAGCTAAAACAGCAAAGAATTATGTCACTGTCCAATGATTTACAAACCAAACTGTATATAATTCAACTAACTGCAAAGGAGAGCATTCTCCTAGGATTTGTGTTAATTTTATAATAGTTTAAACCCAACACTGAGAAACAACTGCTGCAACTTTACTGACCAATTTCCACTGCTTCTACTTGTTCCATCCATTCCCAAAATCCCAAATCTTGTCCTTCTCTAATTACCATATCATCTCAGCCCCCATGCATACCTCCTCTTCCATCCTCCCCCTCTCTCTCTCCTCTGCTTTCTGTCAGTAAAGTTGCCCCATTAGCCCCAGCGCAGGAGTGTTAAGAGTAATGGCCCTGCCAATGTGAGAGCCAACACAGGGGAAATAACGTTTCCCTCACCTGGCCTGGAAACCTCAGCGCAGGGTAATGAATCCTTATGAGAGCCAGGCAGGGGGATATTGTTCCCTCGGTTGTGGATGGTGGGAGGGGGAGATGGGGCGAAGGCGAATGGAGGAAATTCACAAGCTGGCTTGTTTTTGCAAGTCATTAAGTCTGTGTTAATCATCTCAGAGCATTTTCATAAGTTTGCAGGGGAAATGAAGAAGGATGAAGGGAAGAAGAAAAGGTTGGAGGAAGAGGGAGGCAATGAGGAGAGCTGATTTGTGTGGAGTAGATGTAGCAGGATTCCTGACACATTTATTATGATGACTTTTCTCTCTGGATTAGACAGAATTGCAGCTTAATGGAGATTGGTTCAGAGAACTTCAGCTATCCACGGTGTCTTAGAGTCGATTACAGTGGCAAACTGTCTCTGAGCAAGAAAGCCTATCTGTTATCTTATTATTATTAATAATTTGCATAGTAAAGGTATAGGATGTCATAATTAAGGACTGATTCAACTGACTCAATAACCTGTGTGTAGGATTTTTAAATGACTGAAAATGTCACAGGAAGTCTTATGTATAAAGTCAAAGGAAACCAATACACCAGTCAAAACTTTTTGGGGATTTATGCTGCCTACTTTTGCATTGTAAGGGCATAGACACCTGTAACTGGTTAGCCACCCTTGTCAGTTTTCCTTACGACCACCATAAATCATTCAAAACCATAGAGAACATATGAGACTGTGTGCAGATCTCTCTATGTTTCAAACCAAAAGGTCATGAATATCAGATAACTTCTCTTTCAGCTTTGAGGTTTCAGCACACGAGTTGCTCATAAAATGACCTTTCTTTGGGCATCATTTTGTAGGTCCTCACTAATTTCAATGCCGTCCCAAATTTAAATTGCCGTCCTAATTTATAGCACCAGTAATCAAAACTAATTACTATTAACATATAATGTAGCATTCTAACAACACCTTTTATTTGTAAATGCATGCTAAATAAATATCATCTGTTCACCAATAAAGCCCCCCATGTCTCTTATATTTGCTTTAAAAATATTTTCCATGTTGAGAACATTTCTAATTGCGGCCTGGAACCAGAGCTCCAATAAACCTTACTCAGTGAACCCTGGTTCTCTAACTGTGGGAGCTGACCATCCTGATATTGCTGGCTCAATAAATCTCTGCTGTTTATATAAAACCTACGTGATTCAGATGACATCATTCACATAATTTTGCCTATAATTTCTGCCAGAATTTTAAAGCCCCTGTCAGGAATCGCTGCAGCTAGCAAGCCTATTTTTTTTTTTTTTTTTTTTTGTGCATAACACTACAGTTACACCCACCACAATGCGGGTCTATGTAGGCCTATGTTTATGGTTTTGTGATACCTCAGGCAAATCCTCAGGTGGCCATGTCATAGTACTTTTTCTAAAATGTTTAGTTTTTCGTAATATAGAAAATGTTACAATACACTCTTATACCCTCTTGTGGTTTAGCTAATTATGCATCCGCTTGTGAACAGAATCTCTTACACTCTCTCGGCAGTGGCACTCCACAGCTGGATCTGCAATCATTATTCTCAAGTCTATATTAATTTCATATTTTGTGTTTTGTTTTACTTTCAGAGAGTCTGAGGGTGTGAGAAAAGGAATTCACCCACTTATCTGTCACATCCAATATACTTTCCATATGCTTTCCTTATATTTTTTTATGTAGACCTACAGCTAAGATTTCTCTAGGTTACAGCATGTGTCTAGTGGATGGCTTTGTGTGTGTGTGTGTGTGATTTCATTGTGTCAGTTCACACTTTTTCAAAGTCATTATAAATATTCTACTGTTTAGATCATCTTATACTGAATATTCAGGCCTTCTTTATTTGTCAGTGGAACACACTTAACATGTATTACGTGATCTCTCAGGGTCCTTGTCCTTGAAAACCACACACTGACATATTTTCCTATCTTGCGCTTCCCTCAATTTATCACATTAACAAGTAACGACTCCAGATGTTTTCTCTTCATTTTTTTATTCAGCTAAATTGCTAATTGAATCTGGCTATAAAAGAGCAGATGCTTTCATGCTCAGAATGCAGTGTTTCCAGGCACAGACATGACAGGACGATGTTAAGAACGGGTTTAGAATTTAACCCTCTCTTCGCTGAATGCCACTAAAATGAGCCTTAATGTTTTTTTTAGTTTTTATATGATCACAAAGGTTATTATTTATTAGAAATTCCTGTTTTTACAATATCCTTATAAAATAGACTCAAATAACAAGACTATTATAAACCAGATATTATTGTTATAGGGATTTTAATGTTCCAAGAATTAATCCAAATGTGTTTTACAGTAAAGAAGTTTACAATTTCACTGGAACTTTCTACTCTAAGCCACACGTAGTACCTCGAAATTGTCCTGAATGCACCTGATGCAAAAGGAGAAGTAAACCGATTTCCACGCAGGATTTTAACGTGAGCTTGCTGACAGAATCACCTAAAGAGAGCAGTGCATTTGGATTGAATTAAAGAGGAGTGGATGAATATAAGTGCTTGTCAATTTCCATAATTGTCATAAAAGACATTTTTTAAAAGGCTGAAGTTCCCATGACAAATGTGGTTAGAACATCATTCCAGAACAGAGGACATTTTCCTTTTTTCTTGAAAAAAAATTAACTGAGAGTTTTTTTGTCCACCATTTGTTTCCAATTTGCAGAAACATAGCACGGCTGTGGGTTTTCCCCATTTTACAATGCCATTACAGAACAATGTGCTTTGTTTGTAGCATTAACTTTAATTTTACAGTGCTTACCCCTGAAGCGTGGCCATTCCTTACTTCTCAGCTTCACTAGCAGTGGACTCACGATGGGATACAGGGACTCTTTCTGTGCTGTTTTATTTAAGGATGTTATTCTTGGCCTCTGCATAGCCCAAAGTCAGCCCCCGGGTCTTTTTCCCAAGCGACTGAACCACCCACATGTCATCCGTCATCTGACCCCATCTGCATGACAGGTCACTCATGCTTTTCCACTAGGATGTGTGTGTGTGTGTGTGTGTGTGTGTATGTGTGTTTGCATTCAGTCACATTGCTTAAGCAGAAACTATATGTTTTAGTAAACTTATCATTATTGCTATTTAGAATGTGTTTATAATCATACATAATGTTATGTAAATAAGCACAGAACTAGCAAACAATAATTAATTATTGATTGAATTGATTGAACTGATTACTGAATAGATTATTACCACATGCAGTAGGTTGACTATTTCACATTAAGGCTTTTCAAATTATCACATAGGTTTAATTGTAAACATATGAGTGGCAAAAGTGTGACTATGAAAAGCAAAACAAGTGCAGTTGTAATGGTCATTTCTGGTGTGAGGTGATACTGCCCCCTACTGAAGCATCGTGACAATATTTTTGGTGTAATAATGTCAATTTGTGCTTTTGTGAGAGTTTTTATTAATGTTTATGAACTTTTTCTCAATGCAATGCATAAAATCATGCAGATACAGGTCAAGAGCTTCAGTTTATGTTCACATTAAACATCAGAATGGGGGAAAAGTGTGATCTCTGTAACTTTGATCGTGGCATGGTTGTTGGTGCCAGATGGGCTGGTTTGAGTATTTCTGAAAGTGCTGATCTCCTGGGATTTTCACACACAGAAACTCTAGAGTTTACACAGAATGGTGCAAAAAAAAAAAACACTGAGTGAGCGACAGTTCTGTGGGTCTTGGCATTCATGTGGATGTTACTTTGACACATATCGCGTACATAAACATTGCTGCAGACCAAGTGCACCCCTTCATGGCAACGGTATTTCCTAATGGCAGTGGCCTCTTTCAGCAGGATAATGCGCCCTGCCACACTGTAAAAAATTGTTCAGGAATGGTTCGAGGAACATGACAAAGAGTTCAAAGTGTTGACTTGGCCTCCAAATTCCCCAGATCTCAATCCGATCAAACATCTGTGGGACGTGCTGGACAAACAAGTCCGATCCATGGAGGCCTCACCTCTCAGCATACAGGACTTAAAGGATCTGATGTTAACGTCTTGGTGCCAGATACCACAGCACACCTGCAGAGATCTTGTGGAGTCCATGCCTCGATGGGTCAGAGCTGTTTTGGCGGCACAAGGGGGACCTACACAATATTAGGCAGGTGGTTTTAATGTTATGGCTGATCAGTATATATACATATATATATATATATATATATATATATATATATATATATATATATATATATATATATATATATATATATATATAAACTAAAGGCTGGCTTTGCTTTAGAGGCTACATTTTTGCAGTGTGTTAAGTTTGGAAAGACATATTTTAATGCCGTCCCAAGGCATCACAACTGTTAATGCTTTATTAGGTGCTCAGTGCATTTTCTGCGAACGGCTCTGTCAATCAATGACACAACTCAGTGTCTAAGAGGAAAATCGTTTCTGAAGGACTCTGTCACTAAATGCATTTCCTTCTTGTTAAGATTACTCTCTGCAATCAGTCCATCCCCGTTTTCTCCTACAGACGTGGAACAGTAATTGAGGCAGTTCCCAAGGGTGTGGCACATTTGGGAACATTAAGTGGCGTCTCTTGTCACATAATATTTTTTTTTTAAATTGCTCCTTTTTTGTCAGTTGTGTGTGCTTTCCTGTATTGTTCTTCTTTTCTATATATTTATTTATTTATTCTGTTCTAGTGTGCAGGTGGCTCTTAATGCTTGTTTTCCATTTCTATCCCACAGGGGGATGTCCTGTGCTGGCCTGGAAGGGCCTCAATTTTCACCCGTCATCACTGTGGCACTTTTACCAGGACATACATACGCATGATGCTGCAGATCCTGAGAAATGGACTGGCAATTGGAGCTGACACCCAGAAACTTAAGCTTTTCTTTTGTCCCACTGTTGATGTCTATCACTGGTCCAAGGTGTGTGAATGATATGGGATGACAGATGTGCATTCCAAATAAGCAGTATAGTAGAGCAGTATATAAAACTTACAGTACTGTAAGCACAACCCTGTATTACAGTTTTTAGTACATCACAGTTTATACTTTTCATTTTTAATGAGAATAACAGAAATGGCAACACTGCAGGAGCAGTTCATGTATTAAGTTACTATGTTAAGGACGCCTGGTATAAATTATTTTTATTCAATAAACATTCAAGGAGTATTTACGTAACAATCTGAGTACTGTGATCACTTCAGTATTAGAGAAGTGAAAAGAAAAACTTTATTATGCACATGAACATGACAGTTGCACAATAGTAAATGAAAGCCTAAAGTTAAATATCTGAGAAGCAAGTCAATTTAATAGCTGAGCAGCTAGCTAAGGGGAAAAAAACAGCAGCAAGTTTTAAGGTTTAAGGTATTACAAGTATCTAGTTAGGTTTTTTTTTGACCTTTTTCACATCCAAATTCACTTTATTTTCAAAGACAAGGCAAAATATAAAAGGCATTCAAATAAAAAGCTGAGTTCTCCTAAAGCTGTAGT
The DNA here is from genome assembly GCF_027358585.1 of Pangasianodon hypophthalmus. Taxonomy (NCBI): domain Eukaryota; kingdom Metazoa; phylum Chordata; class Actinopteri; order Siluriformes; family Pangasiidae; genus Pangasianodon; species Pangasianodon hypophthalmus. The sequence continues at coordinate 14,632,417 of NC_069716.1, read as the reverse complement.
TGAATTCATATCAGCATTGTTCCATTAGAAGTCGTCACCACTCAGAGGTGAACTTGAGCGTTAACCATTGTTGGGGCCCTAAACATATGCTGTGTTTGAGGCAAACTTGTAAAAGCCATAGAAAACACCTCTTCAACTTGAAATTTCAATTCAATTCAATTCAATTTTATTCGTATATCACTTTTGAAACAATGGATAGTGTCACAAAGCAGAAAAATATAAATACAGGATATAAATTTTAAATTTATCAATTTATCCCTAATGATCAAACTACAAGCTTCATTGGTGAGGAAAAACTCCCTGAGATGATACGAGGAGGAAACCTTGCGAGGAAATTTCAACTTGTCAGCTTGGGGTAGACTTCTCAACTACCAGTTCCTTCCCTGTTTAAGGAGTGACGTTAAAAAATCAACATGGCTGCACACATTGTGCCCATAGTTAAGTCCCCCTTCTCTACTTTTAAATTAGTTTATAACAGTATTTGCTTTAGATCAGTTAATACACAGAGTCAGTACTTGGTTAAATCTATAACACTGACCATATTAATCACTGTTTTGTGAAGGTATTCACAAACATTAGGAGTTATCACTAATGTTCGCTTGTTGCTAATAATACTTACTGTACTGTCCAATGGCTAGCTTGTTGCTAACGCTTGTTGTCCACTGTTGTTGCCATACTGCAATTGTTATCAGACAGCAGCATGGCCCATTGAACAAAAGCTACAATAAAGCTTCCAGCATTATGACGATGAGCTACTTGCATTCAGAGTTATGATGCATTTCTGTTTTGAAATAGTGCACCCCTTGTTCTTCCACTGGGATTGTTTACTTTAGTCAGTATAGTCAGACAGTGACTTGTCCTTCATAATACCACATCAAAATGAGTGTACACCATACGTTATTCAAGACAGAACATTTTCAGCAACAAATAAAGAAATGTTCTGAGCACTGCTGTGTCCCTCTCTGCACAGCACCTTCAAAATGGAACAACTATTTAAGCTGCCATAGCTTCCATAGCTTCCCAGCTCTGAGCGATCTCAGGAGATGATGGTTAGTAAACATACGCTGTGACCATTTATTTCACCCCATACGGCAGTCTGTAGCAGATATTTCACACCAGATAAGCTGGTTAAACCCAAAACCACAGAGGGTTGGAGAAGACCAGCAAAAAGTGCACTGCCACTGCTCTTTTAATGGAATGGTAAAAGTATTCAAACACCATGGCCCAGTGTGTGGGAGAGGAAAGGCACTGGATAAGAACAAACACCTAACAAAAAATATAGTAGTAGTAAACCTATTAGCACTTTTAAATGCTGATAACATGGCTAACATGCATTAGCAATATTTACCTTTATATCATATGGGTTATCATGCTTAAAAAAAAGACTGGCATGATAGATTGTCAAAAGAAATCACACAAAATAATTTAACATATGTGTCAAGAAACCAATATCATGGGCAGTATCCACCTCATTTGCAACAGCACAAGCTCGTTTGCAGTGGAGCGTGTGGACGAACATTAGCTTGTGTGTTCTTTTCTGCTAATAGTTATTAACTTACCTTCATAGTTGTGTATTTATGACAAAGCAGGCAGTTTGAAGCCTTTCTCCAGCTTGCTAGACAGGGCTTTGCCAGTATTCTTACATATCCGATGAACATCACTGACATTTATCTTCAGGAGCTCGTGCAGGCTGTAAAATATTGCTATTGTGAATGTAGTGTAAGAACCGGAAATGGAGCAGCCATACTAAGAAGAATATGGAAGTAAGGATATTAGCTAGCTAATATCAAAACCAATGTGACCCCATCTGCGTTCCCTCGCATTGTCAAAACTTAATCCTATTAACTCAAGCCAAGTATGACCCACATACAACTGAACAAATTAAAACAACTAATTTAATGAAGTATTGAAATTGAATGAGCCAGCAGCAATATTTCTTTGAAACTATTCCGATTGCTGGACTAAAATCCTAAATATTTATTACTAACTTTTAATTTGGGGGCCCCCTTTCACCTGGGGCTCTGGGCTACAGCCCAGGTTAGTCTGTGCATCGGTCCAGCCCTGGTGCCACGAACACTGTGCTGTAGGATCATGTAGAGCACCAAGCAAGCACAGCTACATTGCAGTGCCAGGGGTTGGGAAACAACACACACACATGGAAAGTGATTCGGTGCTGCAATCAGCTCTCAGCTGGACAGTCAGGGTGGCTGAACAGTGCTGAGGGATGGCGTTCCATAGGAGGGGTGAACTCCTGAGTCTAAAGCTTTACACACAAGCATTACAGAAGTATAAAAACTTTCGTGTACATAGATGTGACTTTCACATTTCCAGGTAAAAGAGCAAAACTTAATAAACTACCAAGAGCTTGTCTGTTAGCTAGCATTAGCTGGTTAGCTCGCACTGTGACTATAGGGTATGGGAAGTGATGTCACATCATATTGTAGGACTGATCTGCCATATTGTCGGCTCAGACCCCTTGTTAACATTATCTGCTATGTTTAAACAGTATATTTTTTAGGTTTTGTTTGCATGTAAAAAAAATAAAAAATACAGCATGCATGGCATGTTGAAGGAGAGCTCTAAACCTACAGAACTATACATAGACAAACCTTACAAGGAGGCAAGAAAGATATTTAAAAAAAAAAAAAAAAAAAAACATAAATAAGTAAAGCTGTCAATCCCTATAGCTTTCTAAATGATGAGTCGACCAATGATGTGTTCCAATATGTTATTTTTGTAAGTTTGATATTTTGTATCTGGTCAAGTGCTAAAAACATGTAGAAAATATCACAAATAACAAATATACGATTAGTTAAATTTTATTTATTCCAGTGAACTGTAACAATAGCGTCTTTCAGACAAAGTAACCTAGTGGTGTAATGTATATTATTACATATTACATTATAGGCAGGATTTTTAGTAAACCCAAGGAATGAAAGTATGGGAGCATGCTCTGATATTTTTTGGTATGCTGTAGAAAGTGATGTTTTTTGCGTCTTATTGCTGAAAGATTCTGTAACTTCCTATCACTTCAGTGACCTTATTGATACTTTCCTTCCACATCTAGAGCATTATTGGCAAACAAGTCATTAGACAGGATTGATTAGTTATCTTGCTTTAATGACTCATACCCACAGATATAGGAAACTGTAGCTATGACCTCGTCACATTAGCAGGGTAAGAATCACTAGTAAACCAATGCAATTCTATGAGAAGCTGATGTACCCTGATATAATCATCTGTAACTCCCGTTATGTTTAAATGATTTTACAAAATTTGCTTGGTTACTTGGTTACAGATGTCATACATTTCTGCTTATAGCAGGTGATGTAAATGTAAACGTTCAGACGTCCACTGTTGATGATGAGATTGAAATGATCATAAATACAAACCCGTCTGTCTTGAGGAAGTAATTTACTGCCATTAATCATTTCCAACATTTGACTATAAAAAATGATTATAAAAATAGCTTAGAGGCTAGAGATTGCAAGAATTATTTTTAAATTCATATGAAGTTTCACCAATAACACAATCACAAAGTAAAGCCTTCGTGTATATTATCACAAAGTCATATAAAGGATATATGAACATGTTGCTGTACCTTTACAGCAGCATAAATCTATCAAGTAACAATGTTAGCTAAAGTTAAAATTGACGTGACAGCACAATGGACAAACAGCACTCGATCATAAATCCAAAAAAAATCTAATTACAAAACTAAACTTGGCACACACACACACACATACACACATGTTTTAGCACTTTGTGCATAATTTGCGTCTCAATGATATTGCAGTGACATCATTTGCTAATTGGGAATACGTTGGCACAATGCTGGTTTGTGATCATATATTTTTTGCTACTGTTGAGTATAATTTGTGATTGAAACCTGACATTGTTGTAAGATAGTACTCTTGGTGAGGATCTATTTAATCTCCATACTCTTCAGATAATCCGTTTCAGCTCAGGCAAATTTCATTTCTTGATTAATTAATATAATCTATTCATTTTGGCCATTTTATAGCCAGATAACACCAGGGACTACTCTGAACAGAATAAACACTCTAACGTTCTTTAAGCTATAAAGATAGAGTATTAAGGACGTGCATTAGCTGTGATTCAAAACAATGGCTTTCCATTTAGCAAACAAGATGCATGCTGGACTGTTGACATGTAATTTGGGCATTCTTGACATTTTGTTGATGTTGGCTGGAAGTGTGTGTCTGCTATGTGGGAATAAATCATGGATGGCCTCTTCCTCGTAGCCAGGTGTGCCCTGATAAACACTACACAGATAGCACACAATGAGAGCACAACATGTACAAACTTTATCTCATGGACGTGATGTAGCACCTTTGCTATTTATATATTATTATATAAGACATCAGCACTTCATTTTTGGGTCACATATATACATATATATTTTTGGCAAACTGCCAGCATAGCCTGTACATGTGTACTAATGACAGGATTTGTATTTTAATGTACATTCTGAGTATCAATTTACACATCCCTTATGTAGCTGATACTTCAGTATAGCAGAGAACGGGGATGGTTGAAAACATTGTTAAGGTGTAACAGATCAGACCAACATTCAGGTATAAGCAAGTCATGTGATTACTACTGTACTCACCCACTTTCATCTTGGTAGCACACTGATAATGATAAGTAAAAAGTAAAAAAAAAAAAAAAAGCTATAGCTTGCATTAGATTGAAAAGTAATCTTCCAAATAAAATATAATGTTTTGCATCCATGCATCTCCAACCAACATTTTACAACAGATAGAAATATCATGAGTGACAGGGGTGGAGTTAGTTGTAACACATGCATGAAATGGCATTCCCACCTGTCCATCACAAGTGCACAGATAACTACTTTGCTACAAGCTTTACTGTAAACATGGAGATTTTTCAGAAGCAGTGACATGAAATATGGATGAGATTGTTACAACTGTTCAGACACCTGACCATCTCGTTGCATGACATGGATTGACGCAAGTTAGTTCAATCATCCAGACAGAGGTGTCCTGGTTTCATTGGTGTGCAGTACAAGCATTGGGAAATACCATCCCCACCCTTCTTTGTTTTCCCATGCAAGAGATAAAAGGAGTTTTCGTACACAATGGACCACCTGGGAGTGCTGGGAGTGGTATAGCCCCTCTGGGTGAATACAAGAGGATGATTTCCTCTTGTTCCACACGCACTGTGCAAGAAGGTCAATGAGGAAGCTGTTATTCCTGCTTGATAACCACAGTTCACATGTTTCACTGAAAGCACCTGATTACCGTAAGGCAATTGTGCTGCTCACGTTCCTTCACTCCTCAGTATTCTCATAAGTTGCAACCACTAGATCGAATTGTCTACACTCCTTTTTAAAAAAAAAATATCACAAGTAACTGACCATCTAGACCCAGCTGCCTCATCTGCAGCTCAGCAGCATGACTTCTCTCCAGATCAGCTGGCTACCTTGTATCCTGCTCGGCTAGCCACCTGTAATGCTCAACTAGCCATCTCAACCACCTTTGCCACTCAGCTAACCATCTCAACCACCTCTACTGCTCAACTAGCCATCTCAACCACCTTTGCCACTCAGCTAACCATCTCAACCACCTCTACTGCTCAGCTAACCATCTCAGCCACCTCTACTGCTCAACTAGCCATGTCAACCACCTTTGCCACTCAGCTAACCATCTCAACCACCTCTACTGCTCAACTAGCCATCTCAACCACCTTTGCCACTCAGCTAACCATCTCAATCACCTCTACTGCTCAACTAGCCATCTCAACCACCTCTACTGCTCAACTAACTATCAATGATGTGTAGTCTAGAATGTTTTTTTTTATAAAATTATGAAATAAAAAATGGTATCAACATGTACAGAAATAAATTTGTGGTGATTAAAATATACTTAAATTGCAGCACCTGGAATTGTCATCCTGTCAGCTGTCATGTCATCCTGTCACCCTCTTTCTAATTTTTAAAAGCATGTAGTGATCTATATTAGTGGTACATCAGGCACTAATGGCGATCTCTAATCTACCCTTACTTGCCACCCAGTAATTGCTGATACACATTTGGGTCATTCAAACTCATTCATTAATTTTAGCTGCAAAATGAATCATAAATTATGAAAATACAAAAGCTTTTTGTAAAACAGTCATGCAGACCTTTTTGGGATTTATGAACAATAACAATAATGAACAACAAAGATGGGAAAATGCATTTAACAAATGAAATCACACAAAGGTCTTCAACAGGAAAAACAATATGAAATCTGAAAATATTTTATTTGTAATATTGACCTTTAGTATTGACCTGCATAAACTGCATGGCTGTTTAACTGAAAATGGTATTAATGTACTGTACATTTTCCCATCATTATAGTAACTACTGCATGGCCATTTGATTGAAAACAAAATGGTGAGCTCTGACTTTTGCACAATACCATCTGTAACCGTGATTTACGAACCCCAGATAACTTCCAGGGTTCCTTATCATTCAGAACCGTGTGCAGGCTCAGTGAGAAGGTTCTAGGGAAAGCAGGCTGTATCTTGGCAATATTTATTGCAAATTCTACATCATACGCCGCTATGTGCTTCTACTGGAAAACCTCAGCATGCGTGTACACGTGTGCAAGAAGGTATGCAGGCGTTTCACACTGAACATGTTGGTTATCTGTTCATAGAATCACAGTTACATATGCAAATAGCAGTTTATTAATCTAATTGCAGCAAACTTCAAAAATAATAAATTGAAAAAAACAACCATGATTGCATTTAATCCATAATTTAATAATTAAGTAATATAGCATGAGCTAGAGTGCGTTTATACTGAATATCGGCATGACCATACCATAACCACACAGTGTGATAAAACTCGCAAAACAGTTCTATAAACAAGAAATTAATATTGATTAAGTGACATTTCGGACACAATATGGCCAAATGTTCTGTTTATTTTTGCTCTGCTTGCGGAAATAGATCCCACTCATTTTATAGCTCATTGGCTAGCACACATTGTGCATTTATACATTGCTTCTAGTGAAACTGGCTTCCTTTCTTCCTTTATCTGAGGAGCTTTCATAATTTAAGTCAAAGGTCATATTCCTGAAAAGTATAATTTGCCATGTCCTCTGATGATGATGTCACTAGCACTACTGTAGTAACTGTTCCGAACTAGGATGTAGAGAACACAGATGAGCGGAGTGATACACACAGTGAAACATCCCAGTGCGGTTATAGGAAATATAGGCACTCTTGGAATGCCGCTCACCAATCAGATTAGTGGACCAGAACTAACAGTTGAATAATTGGTTTTATTTTTACATTCAGTTCAACTCAGATTTGAACTGCAGTCAGGAATGATGTTGAATCTTGCAGCTTAGGTGGTACATTTTCAAAATAGCAGCATAAGTAAGATAGTTTGCAGAAGCGCTCCTCAAAAACATGTTTTAGTGAATCTATCATGGTAGACAACCAGAATTACCCCAGGTCTAGCTTTTATCCAAATCTAAATGAATATCTGATTGAAATTTATTTCAATTACTGTAAAGCTAAAAACAGAATAAAAAGCATTACTTATTCATTTTTATTTTTACTGTTTAAACTTTGGTGCAGTTGATTAATGGATTTTAATCCTCATTCATCACTGTTGGAGCAGCTCAGTGTTAGTTTATTCCATTATCATCATATTTATATATATGTAAGCACTAGGCAAAGGCAGGCAACCGCCCTGGGTCCCCGGAAGCCAAGGGCCCCCTAAAAATGCATATTCACAAATATATATAATTATTAATGGTAAATAAAGAACAGTTAAAATTTTAATATTGATGTAAAAGCCTGAAATGATTCATATTGCTGTTATCACAGCAAAGAAAGGAAGCTCAAGGGTAATAGTGGTAAATCTGTGCAGTTGAATAGGGCCCCATTCCTATGTTTTGCCCAGGGCCCCCAAATCACTAAATCCGCCCCTGCATGTAAGTTGGCAGAATTCTGCTATTCGACAGCGAAATCAAATCTAAAATATGGTCGAATAAGATGAATTAAGTTTCCTGTTGCATTTCTAAACCTGTACCTTATAATATGCGGTACATTTATTGGGTCAAACTCTCTGGTGTCAGACCATCTCATTCAGCATGCATGAGGAGCTGCTCCCGTACTTTACGCAGCGTACGCAAGTGACGTAGCAGGCGCATCACCGTGGTAACCGGGCCGGCCCCCTGCCACTCGCGCAGCCTGAAACTAGTTTGGAGAGTTGAAGGTTTTGGTTTCGCGACAGCTGGACTTTCGCAACTACAGGATTAAAAGGGCTGGAAGACGTGTTACCGCGACGGAAAGCCTTAATCCACTGAGTCAAGATGCTGAATATGTGGAAAGTTAGAGAGCTGGTTGACAAAGCGTAAGTATTATTTTTTATTTTCGACGCTATTCCGCTGTTCTTTCGAGGCTCCGTAGTTGTACCTGTTCGAAAAGAGACACGTACTCATTCCCTGACGTCACGTCGCACTTTTTGATAGTAGCAGGCTAGTTAGCGTTAGCTCGCTAACTACAGCGGCAAGTTTATTGACCTCAGTGGCTAGTGGCTAGTTTAGCTGCATAGCTATTGAGCTAGTTAACCCAAGTGGGAAGCTGGCTCTGGCTTGTTAATGACATTACTCGAGGCCAGGTCTTATGTCCCGGTTTAATTGTTTTTCATTAAAAAAAAAAGGTTCACTTTACACCTCAACCACTTCCATACACTCGCTAAGTAGCTAGCATTAGCTAGGAAGTATCGACGCTAAGGTGCCTCTAACAAGCAAATGCAGAGAATTTGGCGCTAATTCCGAGTTTTGAATGGGATTACTGGACCGATTAGACATGAAGAGCTCAGAAATCAACATGTTGCCAATGAGCTGAACAGCTGTAGCGTGCTAACACAAGTTCAGCTAACTTAGCAGTGCTAATATGACAGTGCTAATGTTTATCAGGATTACAAGGTTATTCAAGTCGGCTGTTGATTGATTACATGGAACCTGTTTGGCACAGGGTTTGTCTCGGGTGGTGCATGTAAACGGAATCTTCTGTATCCCTATCCTATTTTTTAAGCCAGGTTTGAATAGTCACTGAGTTTCTAACACCGTGATGTTGTCCAACACGTTAAGAGGCAAGTTACTATCTGTATCTAGGTTGTTTTGTTCTTTTACAAGTTCACGGACACTTTTTCTTGATCTGAAGAGTTCTGACTGTTAACGTTAGTTATACACGTGAAGTGTGTGTATCATTTATGAACATTATACAGGAGCCTGTGTGGAAAAAGTGGCCTGTGAACATGGCCTACTTTCGAACTTGCTTCCTTAAACATGTGAATACAACACACGCTCCTGTTCTCGCTACTTACAGTAAACGGAAATGAATATGACCTTATTGTTTATAGCGTCTAATTCTGAAGAACTGTATAGTCTTATCTGGGGGAGAAGTTATTTACAGCCTTACAGTCGTAAACTTTTCATTTGGCGTGTGTGTACTGCACAGTGGCGTGTGTACTACACATACTACAGTGGCGTGTGTAGTACACATACTACAGTGGCGTGTGTACTACACATACTACAGTGGCGTGTGTACCACACCTACTACACAGTGGGCGTGTGTACTACACAGTGGCGTGTGTACTACACATACTACAGTGGCGTGTGTAGTACACATACTACAGTGGCGTGTGTACTACACATACTACAGTGGCGTGTGTAGTACACATACTACAGTGGCGTGTGTACTACACCTACTACACAGTGGGCGTGTGTACTACACAGTGGCGTGTGTACTACACATACTACAGTGGCGTGTGTAGTACACATACTACACAGTGGCGTGTGTACTACACATACTACAGTGGCGTGTGTACTACACCTACTACACAGTGGGCGTGTGTACTACACAGTGACGTGTGTACTACACATACTACACAGTGGGCATGTGTACTATACAGTGCCGTGTGAACTACACATACTACACAGTGGCGTGTGTACTACACCCTCGCCCTGGCCGTGACTCTGTCCCTCGCCCTGGCCGTGACTCTGTCCCTCGCCCTGGCCGTGACTCTGTCCCTCGCCCTGGCCGTGACTCTGTCCCTCGCCCTGGCCGTGACTCTGTCCCTCGCCCTGGCCGTGACTCTCTGACTTGGACTCTGACCGTGACTCTGCCAGGTGGATTTCTGCCCACCTCCCAAATACATGCCCATAGATGAATTGACTACACAAATAAGGCAGTGTTCCCACCTCACACCTAGCGTTCCCAGGATAGGCTCCACATCCACTGCAAACCTGACCAGAATCAATCAGAATAAATACCTGTTGCAGAACCAGAACCTGCACTAATACACCCACATACACGCTGCACTGGGACTTACTATGCTCTTTGTCTGTCCCAGTAGTCGTTGTACTGTCTTGTACTGTTTTGTGCTGTCTGCACATGTTTGCACTTGTGTATAATAATTATACTTATTGTATAACTTATGTAGTCCCTTGTAGTTCTGTGGTGTTCTGTGTTTCTTATGTAGCACCTTGTTCCTGGAGAAACGTTGTTTCGTTTCACTATGTACTTGTATATGGCTGAAATGACAATAAACTCCACCTGACTTGACTTGAAATGAGAAGGGAATGTTAATTGTTTGATTAGTTGGATTCGGTGTGTTAGAGTAGCAAACAACCAAATAATTAGGTCAGGCTTGCAAACATCTGGACTATATAGCAATAAACTTTCAAGCATTTGTAGCTATTTCTCTGAATGTGCTTTACAATTGAACTAAAGTAAAATGTTAAACTGCAAATTCCTGTAGCTGCCTTGCAATGATGTATGCGTTTATTTTTAGGTCTCAGGCAGGGACCTGCATGTGGGCCCAGCTTTACATCAGTCATCAAGCATCAGTTCATTTTTATTTATTTTTGAAGCACTTAATGGCACTAATTTTCTGATTTTGCAAGTAGTTATTTGGAAAATGCAGGTGATTATGAACTGAATAAAAGCAAATTGTGTGTTTGTATAGTAAAGAAAAAAAAGAATTATGTTTCTATTTATATATATTACTATATAGGACAGTTGTTAGATTTGTAGAAAAAGTAAAACCTCAGACTTTATCTCTATCTGTCATTTAGTTTGTGCTCGTGTCAGTTTAGAAAACTGAAGGAATTTAATTTTGTTTTCTTAAAAGTCTTCTCCTGACCTATTCCCTGCAGTGTGACTTACAGCATGCTGCTTCTTGGCCAGAACAACTCCGTTTGAATATATACATGTTCAAGTGAAGGAGAATTAACTTTAGTTTTAATATGTGGTAAAGTCTAGCAGAAAAAAGATTTTTATTTCTGAGTTGGAGCATTACAGGAAGCTCTTTGAGAATGTATGTATTGAGTAAACAGCAGTTACATTATGAGTCTTGACAGTAGGGAAGTTGACACGTCTCACGAAAGCCACTATCAGCAGGAAATAAAGAAAATGCAGCAGTGTATATCAGTGTAACAGATCTGGGTTGTTGAAAGAGCAAAGCCAGCAGAAAATAGCCTAAATTAAAAAAAAAAAAAATTCTTTTGAAAATAGTCATTTTAAGCAGTGGCCTGCATTAGCCTATTTACCTATTTACACATAAAAATGTTTATTTTTGTTGGTTGTTTAAGCTAAATTTGTGATTTCCCTGGACTTGATGCTTGTGGTTTTAAAAAAAAAAAAAAAAAGGAAGAAAAATTGTTTGCTCAATGCTCATCAGCATCCTGCAGACTTCTCAGTGACATCAGTTTACACTATGCAGCAGGGGGGGTGTAATTTTATATATAATTATATTTTAGCTTTTTGCTCTAGAGAAGCCATGGTTTGGTCTTTGTTACTTTGTCTCCTAAAACAAAGTAGATTGTTGTCAAAAGCCATAGATTGTACAGAGTGCTAGAGCTTTTCATGGGATGTTCTTTTGATTCACACATTCAGTGAACCTGTTTGCTCTGAATTTTCTGCAGCCCCACCTAATTTTTCAGCTCGTACCTGTTGCAGAACCAGACTGCCTGTTTTGTGTCATTCATGGTGCTTCAGTGCTTAACAGGTTTCAGATAACAACCTATGCTAAGGAATTCATGGACCTGCCCCTTTAATAAGCTATGTGAATACATACCCACTTAAAAGCTGTAGCGTTGCTGGTTAGCAGCGTAATTGCCTGATGTTTAGATAGTATTTCTGTTTCCCACAAGTAAACCCAGCAGGAAGAACAGGGTGTGGTGGGGAGGACTGTGCAGTTGCAAATCTGAAGAACGAGGTGTTGAGGTGTTCGTGTGCAATGTTTTTAATATCTGATTCAAGATAACTAGTTAGCCACCAATTTCGGTGTAACTGACCTTGATAATTCTTAGGAAAGGAGAAGCTTTACCAGGTCTATCAGATTCTCTTCTCACCTCGTTGGTTTCGGTTATACTCTTTCTCCACCGCTTCACCACGGCAAATACAAACCCAGGACTATCCGTTTGCTGGCAGAGTGTGTGTGCCGCTTTCCCATTGCATCAATATACCTATGAAAATAGGAAGAGTTTCTCTGGAGGTTATTGAGTAGTTACCTGGTAGAAACAAGTAGTAAAATATTACCTGAAATTCGAAAGCTTTTTAGTTTTAAAAACTGTTAAATGTGCATAGCGCTGCTCTGTTTCTCTCTCATAGAGTTAAAGTAAGCACAAGACACTGTGTGTTTGTTTAAAACAAAAACAAATGGCAGCTAGGGTAGAACCCCATCATGTGTGTGTGTGTGTATGTGTGTATGTATGTGTGTGTGTGTGTGTATGTGTGTATATATATATATATATATATATATATATATATATATATATATATATATATATATATATATATATATATATATATATATATATTAAATATAAATAAAATATAATAAAAATAAATAAAATATAATATATATAAAATATATAGCAGCCAAATGTCAATCTTCATGACGTGCTCATTCACAACTCCATACAGTTTAAAATTCTTGTGAAATACTAAGTACCTCTTTTGAGTGACCAGTAATTATTATTTTTATTTTTTTTTAAATGTTGCTCTTTGACCGACAAGCCAATAAGCCCATGTTCCATTGATTTGGTCGCCTTTTTAAAGGTTAAGCCAGGGGTCTTCAATCATATCTGCAAGTGGAATAAGGTCTTTTGCAGCTAAGATTGAGGACCCTGTTTTACGCAATCGTGGGACACTCGCTCACTGCCCCTTTTAGCTTGGTAGAGTTGTTGTTATTATTATTATTATTATTTTTATTATTATTATTATTGTTATTATCTGAAATGGGAACGCTAATAGAGGCCAATTGGAGTATGAATCACTGTCCCATGCTTGCTCTATGAAGTGAATAGGACAGTTGGCCATTTGTATGCCAAGTTGGGATAGTTTGAGAATACTACACGGCCACCAAAAGTGAGATTGCTGTGTGTCTATTATATACAGAACCAATTCTGTTGTAAAATATATTGCAAAGATTGGGAAAAGGAGCGGGGATTATCAAGTGGATAATATCAGTACATCAAAAATGCGTGTGCACCACGGTGACCTTGTTTCTCACACAAAGGCTGAGAAGAAGAACCTCCTTCTCCCTTTTCCACTGCTGGAATCTTGGGGCTAGTTTCAGGTATTTTTGTGTGGACTTTGAGATCTAGTTGGACTGGAAATTTGGCTTAAACCTGTTAACCCTGGTTAATGATATTAGCGCTTCTGAGTGACAATAGTGATTGCAAACACACCTGCTGTATCCAATACAGTTGAACAAAAGTACAAAAGCCGCTCAAAATGAGCTGCTAGACTGTTTGCTGGATGACTCTTTTGTTTTTGACTCTTAATCTCCTATTAAAGGGTTATTCTAAAAATTCACTAGATAATAGCCTATAGCATAAGTCGAGTGTGATAACCTCTCGACTTAATTATGTTTGCGGCTATGTCATTAATAATGTTGTCCTACTCCACCAACATTTCTGGTCACAAGCCATTGCTGGTGCAGTGACAATCCATTACTGTTGTCATACTTCATTGTTAGTGAAAATAAAGAGGAGTAAACTTTCACTGAATGACTGCCCATGCTCCCAAACCCAGCGAAATGAGCCAGTACTTGAATCTTTAGTGAAAAGACAGAGACATTTGATTGCAAACCTTGCCAGATGATTTAAAAAACACAGATATGAACAAGCACAATCGTACCTTTTTTGTGGCTGGATCTCAAACGGTTTTCTGTGGTAATTGTGAGGGAAGTTGGTAGGGTATTCATCTCCATTGTTATATGTACAGTGCAAATATAGTGAATAGGAAGCCATTCAAGAAGATTTTATGTGGCTCATGGGGAAGAAATCTCAGATTAAGCTACGTAGCAATGAGACATTACTCTAGGCAAAATTTTAAAATTCTGTTTAATGGCCTCTTACAGTCTTGAGAAATTGGAAAAGGTAATCAAACTCAGCACATTTACTCTAGTTGGACACATCATATGCACTGTACCATGTGCTGTGCCGTGTCTTGTGTTATTGCAGGTTATTTGAAGTTGTTTGAGCTGTAGAATCTGAGCTATGGCTGCAATATTATGCCATTTTCAACCATATTTCCAACAAAGTGGGGTTAAAACCATGAAAGCTTGTCTTTTGGTAGGAACAAGCTAGGAAAAGTTCATGATGGATTTATCTTCTCAAAACCCTGAACTGTATAGTGAGTGTTTTAGGGTTATGTTTTGACTGATCTAAAGCAAGTACTACCATAATCTCATCTGAAATACAGAAGTGGTACTTCACCATGTGAACACCTTTACTGACATGATGTTATATGCTTGGGGGTTGAGGGTATCTTCCTGCCTTTAAGAGAAGGACTTCCAAGTTGAGGGGGCATTTGCTTTGTTTTTTTCCTAGTCAGAAGTTAAAGCAGTGAGTTACTAGTTAGAGCCAATTGCTCTAATAGCACTCTCCTGTTTCAATTTGTTCTTCAGTAACTCATAATTAGCTAATGATTAAACTTTTGCTGGTTTATGTTGTTTTCTTTTACAGAACCAATGTTGTTATGAACTATTCAGAAACTGAATCTAAGGTTCGAGAGGCCACAAACGACGACCCATGGGGACCCTCTGGCCAGCTAATGGGAGAAATAGCCAAGTAAGTAAGAGGTACACTATATGGCCAAAAGTTTGTGGACACATGATCATCACACCCATATGTGGTTCTTTCCCAAACTATTGCCACAAATTTGGAAGCAGAGAATTGTGTAGAATGTCTTCTGTAGCATTACAGTTTCCCTTCACTGGAACTAAGGGGCCCAAACATGTTCCAGCATGACAGTGCCCCTGTGCACAAAGCGAGCTCCATAAAACATGGTTTGCCAAGATTGTTTTGGAAGAACTGAGTGGCCTGCAAAGAGCCCTAACCTCAACCCTACTGTTTTGTTAAACTGGAAGGCTGATCGCCCGTCATACCTCAGTGCCCAACCTCACTAATGTTCTTGTGGCTGAATGAGCAAATCCCCTCAGCACCGTTCCAAAATCTAGTGGAAAGCCTTCCCAGAAGAGTGGAGGTTATTAAACCAGTAAAGGGGCACTAAATCTATATTGGGGTGTACAACAATTACAGGTCAGGTGGCCACAAACCTTTGGCAATATAGTGTATTTTGATGGTTATAGTGATCTGCTGCTGCTTTATTTTATCTGCACTGTTCTTGAATTAGCTCAGTGCTTCACTGCAGTCTCTCTATATGCGTAGAGCTACATTCATGTATGAGCAGTTTCCAGAGGTAATGAACATGCTGTGGTACCGAATGCTGAAGGACAACAAGAAAAACTGGCGGAGAGTTTACAAGGTAAATGTTATGATTGCATGTTCTTCAGCATAATGATGAATATGGACATGAGGTTATATCACTGTTCCTTTATTTGGATGGGATTAGTTTTACATATAGTCTTGGGTAGTCCAATCATACCATTTGGATTGGCATTGTCATCGTTTTCTTTTTCCTCATCTGAGAAAATTCTAGCTCAAAAACCTACGTGAGCTCTACAGGGGTCTGATCATTTTAGTCCTGTCTATGATTTTGCAGACAAATGTCACCTCTTACATTGGGGGAAAAAACACTCTCTGTTTTTAGTTGTTTTTCATCTGCATATATTAATACAAAATATTTTCATCAATCACAAAATTGTTTGTGCTTTTTTGGTCTTTTTCACGGAACCATACTGTTTTTTTTTTTTTTTTTTTTCTTTTTTTCTTTTTTCTTCCTCCCTCCCCCAGTCGTTACTGCTGCTGGGTTACCTGGTGCGAAACGGATCTGAGCGGGTGGTCACCAGCACACGAGAGCACCTGTATGACCTGCGCTCCATTGAGAGCTATCACTTTATAGGTGAGTCAGCAGCATTAGTTCACTGTGCTAGAGCATGTTTCTCACTATTACCTCACCTGGTGTGTTTCCAACAAACGCTTTAAGAATTATTACATTTAAAATCATTTGAAGAATTATTGTGCATTTCCATCAGGATCTATTATGCGAACATTTCTAGAAAGATGGCGCAACAAGATTACATAATCAAAAGAATGCTAGATGCACACAAACCAGTCGTGGGTTTGTCAAAACATTTTAAGGATCTTCACTTTATCGATGCACCAACTCTGCAACCTCAATTGCAAACTGCCTTTTTAAATGAAAGTGTTTTTCCATGAAATTTCTGCTGCTTTAATATTTTACTAATATACAGCTGTCACAAGTCCACACATTTACATTCTGTATATTATTTAATAAACATTCCGTGTATTACAGATGCCAGCTCTGTTTAAGTCATACAGTGGCCTCATGGTTGCACTGATATCGATAAAGATTATGAAGAGACTGAAACTTACCCACAACCCAAACCTGCTCGCCTTCCTAACCAATCAGCATAGTTACCCAAGTCTCAGCACAACATGATGTGGGGTAATTTCAGTTTTAGGCCAAGTGCAAAACTAGCTCCTTTTGACAATTTGGTGGTGAAACATGTTTTGATTTCTGCCTCATGATGCTTTCATACATCAGATTGTTGCTATGCATAGATAGCGGTTTGCACAGCAGGAGGCACGGTCTTAAAGAGATTAAAGTCAGCAAGAGGTCGTTTTTGCAGATGAGAATGGGAAGGACCAAGGCATCAACGTGCGGCAGAAGGTAAAAGAGATGGTGGAGTTTGTGCAAGACGATGACAGGCTGAGAGAAGAGAGGAAGAAGGCCAAGAAAAACAGGGACAAATATATTGGCGTGTCCTCTGATAGCATGGGGGACTTCAGATACGGTGAGTCCTGCTCTCAGAAATGATTTCCTCCGTTCTCTCTCTCTCATTCATACTCAGTCACTCGCTCTCATCCTAATGCTCAGCAGGGACTCGCACGTAGTTGGATGTGCTATGACTGGGGAGTTGTTTATCATGTGTGATTCCATGGTGGTTCTCTGTCTTCTTTCTTCTCTGAATCTCTCCTCCTCCCAGGGGGTTCATTTTGCCAGATGAGTGAACTCATTTGATAGTCAGTAGGACTCATTGTTCTTACCACTTGAGAGCATACATTTGGATGTTACCTATTTAATGTCCCTTTTAAATTTTAATTTTTAAATATGAACCTATCCATCAGGCTACATGTTTCTGTAACCCTCCTTATAAATATTTAAATTTATTTAATCTGAATACCGTTCAGTTGTTTCAGTGTAATTAAATAACATTTAATTTTGGGTGAGTGTGTGATCTAATGATTCCAGCTGTGATGGCCAGTACCACTAAAGAGACAACAAAGCATGAAAAATACCAAACCAGTCAAAGCCAATAATATTTTCTCCCACTGCACATTACACATTTTATCCCACTGTAAAACATGAATGTTAAACTACTGTTGACGACAATCTTTTTGTATATTTGCACAATATACAGGAACTGTAATATTGATTAATATATTTTATTTATTAATAAAATATTAATATATATTAATAAATATGTTAATATATTTTATTTATTATAGATATTATTTTTATGAGTATTTGTGTTTGTGTCTAAGTATAATTAGGAGTTTTCCAGTGTGTTTTTACATTGTATATGTTTGAGAAGCCAAGCAAAAAGGAATTCCAGTGTGTATGGACATATGAAGTGCTCTGCCCTTTTCTGTTGATTCTGTTCCTACCACAGTAGCATTTAAGTCCAAATTATTTTTATATATACTCATTTTATTAGGAACACCTGTTCACCTGCTCATTCATGTGATTTTCATGCAAATCTTGCAAATACCGACCAAGATCTTCAGTTAATCTGGCTGCACTGGTCTCACATCGAACATCTTTGAAATGGCATAGCCAATCAGATTTCAGAACCCAAACTATCCACTTTATAATACAAATGAACTAGCTTATGAAGGATGAGGTGGATAGTGGTTCACTATCACAAAATAGTGATAGGATTACCCAAGTGTTTATAGTCAGTCTTAAATGATTCAGCTATTACTGTACAGAAGGGTAAAACAAGTTTTCTCTGTACGTTTTGCAATCTGGTTTATAGTCTGTCTTTGAAATGGCTGTTAATATATTAATCTTCTCCTTTTCTGTCTGATCAAGCTGGCGACAGGTACGAGTCACGCTCCAAGTGGGATGATGACTGGGAGAGCAATAAGGGCGCTTTCCCGTTTAGTGAGAAACTGGGAGAGATCAGTGACAAGATTGGCAGCACAATTAACGACACTATAAACACGTTCCGCAGGAAAGACAGAGATGACTCGCCAGACAGATTCAGGTCAGTGCCTCAGGTGGTGGCATTTATCTTCTATTCTAACACACAAGCAGAACAGAACTGACCAAAACAACCTAAGATAAGAAGCACTATAGCAGGAATTCTAAGCTTCAGTCATGGACGTCCCATCAAGATTGTCCTGCTCCCAAGACACACGATCCAGCTCATGAGGTAAATGTTAAGGCCTTCATGAGTTGGATTAGGTGTCTTAAACTGTCATAAACTGTGGAAGGAACCTTGAGC
Source organism: Pangasianodon hypophthalmus (assembly GCF_027358585.1). Taxonomy (NCBI): domain Eukaryota; kingdom Metazoa; phylum Chordata; class Actinopteri; order Siluriformes; family Pangasiidae; genus Pangasianodon; species Pangasianodon hypophthalmus. The sequence goes on along the minus strand of NC_069716.1, from coordinate 14,613,417 downwards.
TCAGTTGAAACATTGAAACATGGAATTTTCTTATAGAGTTGGCTTTTGATTACACAGCACTGGGATAGTGGGATAGTGTCTGGTGTGTTGATTATTTTTTTTTTTTTTTTTTTTTTTTTTTTGGTGGGCATAATTTTGCTGCATGCTCTTCAGAATGTTTGCATAGCAGCAGTCAACTACAATTTAATTTGCATTTTCAAACTACAGTTTGCATTTTCATACAAATGTCTAAATGGAAACATTTCTTATGAAGTCCTTTTACCTTTGTGTCTATCTATTTGTTGTCACCAGATGCAGTTGTATTGTGATTTGGTTACAGTGGCATGTATGCAAACACTTTCAACTGTACTTTTTTTTTCTTCTTCAAGTGAGACAGAGGAGGACAGAAACAGAGATTTCCGAAACAGGCAGTCAGGCAGGACTGAATTCAAAGATGAAGAGGAGACAGTGACAACCAAAAGTGTTCAGATCGTTCAGGCCACCGAGACTACTGCCACGCGAAAGAAAGGAGCCACTCCATCAAAAACCATAGACCTGGGGGCAGCTGCCCATTACACTGGAGATGTGCCTGCCACAAACACAAATGCCACCAAGGTAATAAAGCTTGAAGAATTTCTTTAAGTGTAGCCCTTTATAATTGTTAATTACTATAACGTTCGTAATATGGAATAGTTCGTGTGAAGTCAGGAATCATGGAAACATACTGTTAAATAATAAAAGCAAATAATAAACATGGATAAACACGCTACTCTGAGAAGCTTGAAACAATGAATGTAATTGAATATAAAGTTACACCCATTAATTGTTTAATGGCATATAGTGATTGCTGTGGATTTTGTTTAATTATGCCTCTTTTTCTTGCAGCAGCCAACTGTCTCAGGTACAAGTCAGTCCAGTGGTGGTCTGGTGGACTTGTTTATGGCAGATGCCACACCCATGAAGCCAGCTTCCACAGGTTATATCACACATACATTAATGTATTTAATATATTTCAGTAAGAAATATATTAGTGGGAAGGATGTAAATTAAACAGCAGTTCCCAGTGAAAAATAATGCTAGAATTAAGTCTCACATTCATAGTTCATGTACCTTAAATCATATTACATTCAGCCTCAGTTAAAATAACTAATTTGATGAGTTGGGTGGTGTGAGTTATTGAGTAGATTGTGTTCAGGTAGTTCTGATCCATTGCTGAAGTGAAGCAAGGATGCTTGAGGAGCAAGATGAATAACAGTGTCATTACATGGCCTTGTGGTTTTGAAGGCCTGAAGAATGTGTGTGTGTGTGTGTATGCGCGTACACAAAGTGCACCAGATGGGCTCTCCTGTAGCCCCTGTCCATTGGAGCAGTTAGTTGCCAGGACCAGATGTTAGAGTGGTCCCTTGTGGAGGTGGAGTGCTGAGCAGATGTGTTGTTCCTATTTCTTTCTGTCTCCTTCTCCACTTTCCTAATATACATCAGTCAAACAGCTGCTTCTGTTTCTCAGCATCAGTTTTCTAACCACATTCCACTAAATCCAACAAGAAACAGGGACAGTTTGTGTGGGGAGAAAACAAGCCAACAGCCAGTCTTTTTTTTCCTCTGAGGGTATTCATAGAGCAAAGTGAAACAGTCTCATAGTTACATGAATGTATTTATGTGTGTATATATATATATATATATATATAAATGTATTTATATATATATATATATATATATATATATATATATATATATATATATATATATATATATATATATATATATATAAATATATAAATATATTTATATATATATATATTTATGGATAATTATTAGGAATTCATAGGGCGAATCTGAAGCCTATCCCAGGAATAGACCCTGATCATGGGATGCCAGTCCATTGCAGTTTGAATAATCATTCACACGTAGGGGCAATTTAGGGTAGCCAAGCCACCTACTATATGTTTTTTGGGAGGTAACGTGGAGGAAACCCTTGAGGACACAGGGAAAACATCCACACAAACAGTAACCCTCAGCTCAGGTTTGAACCAGGTATCCTCAGGCTGTGAGGCACATTCATCTTAAGCTTTCTGGCAGAGGCCAGTAGGTGTTGTCTCAAAATATCTTGACATTGCAAGCTAATCATAATCCCATCTACCTTGTCTAGAGACCCTGTCCCAGCTGAAGTGAAGCCTCTTGTAGCTACCCCCGTGCCTCACAGTATGTGTGGTGACTTTGTGGTAGATATCTCTGCTAGAAATTATGCGTAAATGTTCAAAATGTTTTCTTGTCAGATCGACACTCTCATATAGTTTATTTAATGTGTTTAGACTGGCTTGAATGGTCTATATTGTTAATAATAAAACGGATGCTAACACTGTGGTAATGATAGTGAAATGACTGACGTGTTGGTCAGTGAGGCCCATTTTACACCAGACATATTAAATACATCATGCAGCGTCACATCCGGCATGCTTTTTTATTAATCAGTGTTGAGTTTTTTCACTGGAGTCATGGTTGACAGTTGCACAAAGCACATTATTTTCACTTAAGTAATATTTTTGATAATATACCCATTATATAAACAGTACATAACTACATTTCAGGCTTTAGTCATACTGCAGCAGTGTGCATTCACACCTTTATTAAAAATCAGTAAAACTTTGTAAAGGTGCCATTGAGCATAGGAGTAAATATTCCCATTGGATTAACAAACTGTGATCATATACACATGGACCACATTGGAACATATGTTCACAATGAAGTAATGGTCAGGACACTTGCAAGTTATACTTACTAACCTAATGCAAAATAGTGCACAGAAATAAATGAGGTTGGTTGTCACAGCACTTATATGTTGTTTTATGAAAACATTGATAAAATGTTATGCTATAAGAGTAGAGGTCATCTATCTTCTGTCTGGCTGAAAGAGAATTGACATGACAAATTTTCATACCACAAAGTAAAATTATGTACCTTGAATGCACCAAGAAATTAGTCAGACACAGTGTTTGGGAAGGCTGGTACTGGGTGGGGACAGTGTTTTGAGAAGGCGGGTACTGGGTGGGGACAGTGTTTGAGAAGGCTCATACTTGGTGGGGATAGTGTTTGAGAAGGCGGGTACTGTGTGGGGACAGTGTTTGAGAAGGCGGGTACTTGGTGGGGACAGTGTTTGAGAAGGCGGGTACTGGGTGGGGACAGTGTTTGAGAAGGCGGGTACTGGGTGGGGACAGTGTTTGAGAAGGCGGGTACTGGGTGGGGACAGTGGTTTGAGAAGGCGGGTACTGGGTGGGGACAGTGTTTGAGAAGGCGGGTACTGTGTGGGGACAGTGTTTGAGAAGGCGGGTACTGGGTGGGGACAGTGTTTGAGAAGGCGGGTACTGGGTGGGGACAGTGTTTGAGAAGGCGGGTACTGGGTGGGGACAGTGTTTGAGAAGGCGGGTACTGTGTGGGGACAGTGTTTGAGAAGGCGGGTACTGTGTGGGGACAGTGTTTGAGAAGGCGGGTACTGTGTGGGGACAGTGTTTGAGAAGGCTGGTACTGTGTGGGGACAGTGTTTGAGAAGGCGGGTACTGTGTGGGGACAGTGTTTGAGAAGGCGGGTACTGTGTGGGGACAGTGTTTGGGAAGGCGGGTACTGGGTGGGGACAGTGTTTGAGAAGGCGGGTACTGGGTGGGGACAGTGTTTGGGAAGGCGGGTACTGGGTGGGGACAGTGTTTGGGAAGGCGGGTACTGGGTGGGGACAGTGTTTGGGAAGGCGGGTACTGGGTGGGGACAGTGTTTGGGAAGGCGGGTACTGGGTGGGGACAGTGTTTGGGAAGGCGGGTACTGGGTGGGGACAGTGTTTGAGAAGGCGGGTACTGGGTGGGGACAGTGTTTGAGAAGGCGGGTACTGGGTGGGGACAGTGTTTGAGAAGGCGGGTACTGGGTGGGGACAGTGTTTGAGAAGGCGGGTACTGGGTGGGGACAGTGTTTGGGAAGGCGGGTACTGGGTGGGGACAGTGTTTGGGAAGGCGGGTACTGGGTGGGGACAGTGTTTGAGAAGGCGGGTACTGGGTGGGGACAGTGTTTGGGAAGGCGGGTACTGTGTGGGGACAGTGTTTGGGAAGGCGGGTACTGTGTGGGAACAGTGTTTGAGAAGGCGGGTACTGGGTGGGGACAGTGTTTGAGAAGGCGGGTACTGGGTGGGGACAGTGTTTGAGAAGGCGGGTACTGGGTGGGGACAGTGTTGGATTTGAAGTGTCTTATTAAAGTTGGAAGGAGGTCTGCCATGTATCTTTCAGATTTCAGGCTTTAACACAAGAAAACAGACTTTGTTTTAAAATCAATTATACCTGAAAAATCTTTCTTTCCATTTTCTTTCTTTTTCTTTCCCACCTCTCTAGGTTCAAGCTCAGACCTGTTTGGAGGCTTTGCAGATTTCTCCTCACCTGCAGCTTCAGCCAGTCTTCCATCAGCAGCTGGTATGTGTAAATACTATACTATAATCACTAATACTATATCAGAAAGTTTAAGAATAGCACTGGTGTCACTGATGTCATTGCAACAACCCATTCAGCAAAGGAAGCCATGTGACGTTGTAGAAACAGATTCTAAACATGTTATAAAAAGCAAAAAAAAAAATTTAAAGTTATAGGAATTAATGCCGTCTACACTTACCATCCGCTTTATTAGGAACACCTGTACTCCTGCACATTCATGCAGTTATCTAATCAGCCAATCATGTCGCAGCAGCACAATAAAAAAAATCCTGCAGATACAGGTCAAGAGCTTCAGTTAATGTTCACATCAAACATCAGCCTGAAGAAAAAGTGTGATATCTGTGACTTTGATTGTGGCATGGTTGTTGGTGCCAGATGGGCTGGTTTGAGTATCAGAAACTGATGATCTCCTGGAATTTTCACACACAACAGTCTCTAGAATTTACAAAGAATTGTGTGAAAAACAAAAAACACTGAGTGAGCGACAGTTCTGTCGGTGGAAACATCTTGTTGATAAGAGAGGTCAAAGGAAAATGGCCAGATTGGTTTGAGCTGCCAGGAATGATATAGTAACTCATTTAATTACTCTTGGCAGTTGTGGTGAGCAGAAAAGCATCTCAGCATGCACAAAACATCGACCTTGTGGTGGATGGGCTACAACAACAGAAGACCACATCGGGTTCCAATCCTATCAGCCAAGAACAGGAATCTGAGGCTATCATGGACACAGGGTCATTGGAACAGGACATTTGAAGATTGGAAAAAAAAAATCTGATCTACCTGGTATTTTTCTAGTTTTCAGCTGTCCAGTTTGGGTGAGTCTGTGTCCATGATAGGCTCAGATTCCTGTTCTTGGCTGATAGGAGTGGAACCTGATGTGGTCTTCCACCTCAAGGTTTGATGTGTTGTGCGTTCTGAGATGCTTTTCTGCTCACCACGGTCGAGTGCTTTGAGTGTTTATTTGAGTTACTATAGACTTCCTGTCAGCTCAGACCAGTCTGATCATTCTCCTCTGATCTCTCTCATCAGCAAGGTGTTTCAGCCTGCAAGCTGACCTTCCACTCACAGGATGCTTTTTTGTTTTTCACGCCATTCTTTGTACATTCTAGAGACATTCTGTATGAAATCCCCAGGAGATCAGTAGTTTCTGAAATACTGAAACCAGCCCATCTGGTACCAACAACCATGCCACAATCAAAGTCACAGTGATCACACTTTTCCCCAGTCTGATGTTTGATGTGAACATTACCTGAAGCTCTTGACCTGTATCTGCATGGTTTTATGCTCTGTACTGGTGCCACATGATTGGCTGATTGGATAACTGCATAAATGAGCAGGTGTACAGGTGTTCCTAATAAAGTAACTGGTGGGTGTATATTTAAACCTATGGCCTATAAGATGTTTAACATAAATATTCATTACTTCCATGACCTTAAGTATTCATTGATTAAAATAGTTTGAATTGTAATTATCAATAGAAGAAAAAACTTTACCCCCTCCCAATACACACATTTTTGTACTCCAGCTATTTCGAGCAAGTGACGCAAACGTAACAGAAGGCTGTTGGTATTTGCAATGGGGCCATCGCCTGTTGTCATCATCTGCCTTTTTATGAAAACCAAAGAGCATAAAGCTCTTAAATATTGAAAAGGAAAAGGAGGGCAAGCCATATGGTTGAGCTCTGTGCTAAAGCTAATGAGGACAGACACATTTCAACCCGCGTTGGGCAAAACATCTCCCGCTGTCTGCTTGGGAGAAAGGGGAATGAGCTGGACTAAATCCGATGCTCATGTGATGCCTAGGATTATGAAGATCTGTCTGCAGATACTGATTGGGGTGGCTATTTACCTTTGCTTTTTACGTGTCCTAGACTCCTTGCAAGTATTCTAGGAGGTGCCTGATTTTCACAGTTTTGTGAAGGCGTTTCATGCAGTATTATAATAAAACATGTAAGAAAATTAAAAAATAAAACCATACTTGAATCGTTTATCTACATGCCTAACATAGCATGTGATTTGAGTTCCTACTTACAAGCTGTTCATTAAAGCCTTTTTTCCCCACTTAGCCCCAGCATCTAGTGGTAACGCAGACTTTGGGGACTGGAACGCGTTTTCAGATGTGCAGCCAGCCCCTCCGCCTGTGAATCCTGCAGCAACAGACCTGTTTGCACCTGCTCCTGCCTCAGCAGTGCCCTCTGCTGACCTCTTTGACCTCATGGGTCCTTCTGTCAGCACCAACATCAGTGCTTCCCAAAGCATAAACTTCTCTATGACCTGCACTCAAAGCCCGGGCATGCCCATATCCAAGTCTCAGGTGTGTGTAACCTCCATTTATTGCGTCATGGTCATGTCTTGGAGTTGACTGGTCTTTTTCATCTTTTCATCTTTCACAAATTCATAAATTTGGTGTTGACAGTGAATTTTTCAGCTTGTAACCACAAACTTTTTTTTTTTCCTTAACCCACTGAATAAAAAGCTAGAGCACATCTGTACTAATGCAGACTTTTGTGATGGAGAAGATTCTTTGTTAACATGTTAATAGCCTCTAAGTAGAATGTTCTTTTCTGTTCTTTTAGAATGTTCATTTATAGATATAACTTGGCCTGACAGTTATTCTTGGTTTGATTAGTAAGTTTTTTTTAAATATGCAGTTATAACTTATTTTATATTAAAATCAGCAGTTGTAATGTAGTTCTTGATTTACATTCCCTCCTTCACATTTTGCATATAAAACACATTAGGCTATATAGAGTATATTGAGTAAAACATCTGAACCCCCATCTATAACATATTTAATACAGCATGTTTAGAGTGGAAAAGCTCACTAAACAAGATTTACCCAAGGAGAGACAATACTGGTTGAGATTTTGAGCAGGCAGTTTTGAGAGCAGAGGAACATGAAAGCAAGACAAAGGAGGGTTAACATACAGCACTGGTACAATTTCCACCCACCCCCTTCACATTATCCACCAACCCCTGCCCCCTGGGACACCCATCACAGAGACTAGCAGAATGAGGAAGAACAAGTTTGAGTCAGAAAATCATTAAACTGAAACAAAAGCCTCATGTAAAGATGATATTTGCATGCTAAAAACCTGACCTACTTTAAAATGGCAACATTTGTTTGGCTAAAGAAAAAAGTAAACCCCCACACATGCAAACAATAAAGCAAAGCTTCTTAGTCATCATTGTTATAGTCTAATAACTGTCAAGAAACCTGATAACCTCAAGAGATTTTGCTGCAATCTCTAGAATTTTTCACACCGACCCTTATTTTGGACTTTTTTTATTATTATTATTATTGCCTTAAAGTAAATAAATCCCTTAATTCCAGATGCAAGTGATTTAAAAGCAAAAAAAATTATGTCCCTAACCATAACGAACTATTGTATTTATCTTGTAAAAAATCAGCACTAGTGTAGGTGAATGAGACGAGTGGAATAGAACATGTCTGCTGTTATGTGGGGTGCGGTGCGGTGGTCGTCCTTGGTAATTGAACCTCTGTTGTTTTCCCTCTGTTGGGTCAGCCTCTGCAGAGTATGGGGACTCCACTGATGCCTCAGCAGTCTGTACAAAAGCAAGAAGCCAAGAAGACCTCCATGCCATCCACTTGGTCTGATTCCAATGTCAACATCAGTCTGGACTACCTGGGTCCTGGCATGCAGCCTCCCAGACCAACTCAGCCCACACTCAACATGATGCAGCAGCATGGTAATGACTCAGCACTGCACAAACACACCACCAGACAAAATATCTGGCTCTGATAGCCAGGGTACAATCCATTTAAAAAAAAAAAAAAAAAAAAAAAAACCTGTAACCACACATGCTTAAAATGTTGGCTTTTATATTGATATGTTAATTTGTTGAACGTAGATCTGTAACGTAATGACTTTGATCAGTTGTCTGATTTGATTTGTAGTACTGACTCAAACCATACATACAATATCAGAAATGTTATTAATAATCATCAGTCTAGCAATTGTTTTCATTTCTTATCCTGACCTATTAAAATATCATCAGTAATGCTAAATAGTCAACATCAGTAATGCTAAATGATGCCAGTAATAAAACTGAAACACCAGCAATAGGCAGCTGAGCACCTTTGCCAGTGCTGATTCTGTACTGTGATCCTTCTGAAAGCCTTAAATACATCATGCTTTTATAATGCCTATTTAAATCAGAGAAAAGTGGAACCAGAGATAAATACTGTGTACATGTTATTGGTTGAAGCATATGATAGCTGTATCACAACCTTAGGTATGTTATATTACCTGCTTAAAACTTGACATTTAGTTGCAGTAGAAGTATGGATCTCTTAAGTATTTTTAAAAACGACTTATTTTCCACATTGAAGATGAGTTCTTTAAGACACTTATTTCTTCTTTTTTGTTCTTCAGGAGTTCAAGTCCCCGTCAACATGATGACACAGGGTTTTGCTGGCATGAATCTTGGCATGCAGCCCAGCTCTGCCCCTGTGCGACCCCCAACTAACCCCATGATGGGAAACATGGGCATGCCACCTGCCATGGGAGGCGGTGCTGTGGGCGTAACTCCTATGGGAGGCATGCCACTCAATCAGGGCATGATGGGAATGAACATGAACATGGGAATGCCAGGAGCTGTTGGCATGGGGATGGGAATGTCCGTGCCAGTCATGAGTATGAGCTCTGCCATGGCACAACAGAAGCACGATGCCTTTGCTGACTTTGCCAACTTTGGCAAATGAATAGGAGAGATGGAGGCTGTACGCTAGGACAATCTTTCTGGAAGGGAGGAGCATGAAGGATTTTTTAAAGAGCTGCAAACAAAGAGTACTTGAAAGATGTCGATTATGGCCGCCCAGATTTCTATTGTTCCTTACACAATACTGATGTGTAAAAGGGTGAATTTAATCAGTCTGGCCCAGGAGCCACATGGACAGTGGTTTGGCTTTGTATAACAGAGAAATATGTGATTGCACTTCCACTTAACATTGCTTTAAATTTTGAAAGAATCTTCAGGATCACGTATATATAAATGTAATGACATTGACTGGCCGCAAATACTATTCTCACTCCTTTATGTCCTTACTGAGGATTGTTCGATTTGTCTGATCTGAAGTTATTCCCTGTCCTTTCCATTCTCTTATACATAACCTTGTAAATATTATTGAAAATGGACATAAGTTATTTAAATATGAGATTATTAAATGAAATATTAATAATGAGATGTTTCAAATTATGTGAATCAGTGCAGAACTATAGCAAGCCGGAGCAAGTGAGAATCATGTTAAGAGCAACCGCTGTGGCCTTTGGAATGGGAATATATTTTTATAGAAATATGATCTGTTTTGCATTTTTCTGTGAATGTACATCAGTCACACACAGAGGCTTTGGTCATTCAATGTCCTTACATACACAGTGCCTATCAACCTGTTGCCTATACCTTTTTCTCTTGAAAATTTCTTAAGACGATATGAGATTACAGTATTTATGACAGTACTGTAGACATCTGAGCATATATGTATGCACGATTTATTTTTTTTTATCTGTTTATTCCCTCATTTTCACTGCATGGCTAGTGTGAATGATTAAAATGTTTTTTTTTTTGTTTGTTTTATGTTTTCTGAACCTGATAGGATTAAGTCTGTTCGTTATGCAAGTGATAATGAGCGAGTTGGGTTGAGGCTGTATACTGAGATGAGTGAGGTTCACTGTGCTGTTCTGCTCACCGAGTGGAATGTTGTATCTTTAAGACTATCTCTGTTTTGTCAGGAGCAGGGACTCGAACTGAAGCCTTCCCTCCTGTTCAGAAGCAGCACACGCACACACACACAATGACCAAATTCTGCCTTCTCTCTTCTCTTTTTTCCAAGGGATTGACATGTCTTTTTTTTTTATAGTCTGTTAGAGTATGTGTAAGATTGGGGTATCATGTATAGGGGCTATGGATCTTTACTGAAAAACACTATACTTTTTATGCAAAACTCAACCAACAAAACATCCCTTCTTCTAAGTGTATGTCCTCACATCCATACACTGATTTGATTGTACCCATGGTCTTTTATGTGAGAGATTAAAGAGTTGATTTTCATGTGGATTTTGAAGTTGTGGTTTGTTTTTTTCTACTTAATCTTTTCACTACAAGGCTCAAAGCTGTAACATAAATGCAACACTGTTGGTTTTTTTTCTGTAATTAAGATGTAACCATAATTCCATGATCAAACTATACTGCTGTAACATTCCATTTATTTTTTTAACCTTTGCCAGCAAATTTATTGAAATGGTCTTGAGTGAATGTCACTGGTGTGAGATCAGCAGAGATTCATTCACTTGGCAAATGACAGAATGTATTTTTAATTTTTGTGGTTAACTTTTGCACTCTTAGTCTTGCTCTATCAAAACTGTGTTTTTTTTTTTTTATTTTTTTATGAAGTTATAAAGTGCACTGAAATTGAGACATTGGGCCATGATTGTGTTTAGCTGTAATATTAATAAATACTGAAGATGCTGTGCATGGCTTTGACTTGTGGTGGCTAGCGCAGGAGAGCCTCCATCTGGCCACATGTGTGTTCCCACAGCCAGGGCCAACTGGCCAGATCATGAATATGCACAAAACAGAGCCACTGAGGAATAAGCAATTGTAAAATGGCTGGGCAGAAAAGCTATGAATAGTTTGCTAGGAAGCTTTGTGACACCAGGATGTAATGCTCATCAGGTTCATTTTACTCCTTTACTTCCAGCTGTAGCATGCTGAGATCACTCTGAACCCTCTAATTAAATGGTCCATGTCAAGTACAAACATCTGGAGGGAAAAAAAAAATGTCCTGGGAGATTTGCTGTAAAATTGGACTGTATGGAAACTCTGGGTAAGTGCATTGTTAGAGTTTAAGCTACAAAATCTCTATATCATCTGTGAGCTCTTGTTTGATTCAAATGTACAGACTGAATGTGGAAAATATTGCAATTTCATCAAGCTGAAAAAAAAACAATACAGACATAATCTTTCAACATTTAACGTGAAATACTTCAGTGCCTTAGCGAAGCAGGACCGAACATAAAGCATAATGGCTCCCCTAATAGACTAAAATGCACTTTGCATGTATGCATTTGCAATTTTTTTGCCAAGACATGTTTAGATTAAAATTAGAAATCAAGGGAAAATGGGATTTTAAAAGTTCCATGGGCTGGAGTAAGTAGTGTATTTATGGCTTGTGTATGCATAAAGAGTAATCACAATCAAAAACGTCAGGACAGTAACAGCCTCTGAGTGCTATGTTCAATTTCCAACTTTAAAAGCTCAATTATTCAGGCTGTGCTTTATGAGCTCCACTGAGACTGGTGTGTCATTTCTAACTGACACAAAAAAGAGCCATAAAACTAGCAGGACATTCCTGTTTCTTTGCCTCTTTCACAATTATGTTAGTCTGAAATGGAAATGAAATGAAAATGGGTACTGGTGGGACTCGAATTCAAGATTCAGAGACAGCTTTTTAGTTTCTCACTATTGCTCTTATCACATTATTGTTAAACTAAATTTTTTGTTAAAAGGTTTAAAAAAAAAAAAAAAAAAAAAGGATCTGAAAGATAATTGAGGTAGAGACATAAGTGACATACTAGAGATTTGCCTTGTCTTTTGGCAGATGTTAAATATAGTGAGCCAACAGCATTGGTGTCAATAATATTAAATAATTATAAGCAGACACACAGGCAGCCGTGCATGGAGCTAGTCTTATTGGTCTCACACCACCACCTAGAGGACATGTCTGTGAAACATCAGTATGTGATGAGCACTTAAATCACTGCAAACAAGTATGAATTTGGTTTATTTGTATTTTCTCCACTTCTACAAGTAGGATTATATTCATATCAATATGATACAATAAGAAGACTCAGTGCCTGTCCTTAAACGTGTGCTTAGAACCTGAAACAGTACCTATTCCAATAATCAGTTAACACAATGCTGCTATTCTTGCTGAATATTCACAAGGAGAACGTTTTCTCCCCGGATAAAGAGCTGATTGACGTGACGAGTACGCACTCGTCCGTACTCCACTCTTGGCTTAGACACCTTCGGTCTCTGCTCTGAACCAGCAGCAGATACATGAGACGTGTCTGTGCCGGTCACTGCCAGGTTTTTCACAGACTGTGCCAGTCTCTCCGCTGCTTGTCTGGATGTTCGGATCCTCACGGTGCTGCTCGTGCTGATAGGGTGTGGTTCTGCACTCGGCTCGGCTGCTTCTGAACTCTCAGCCTCCGCTGCTTTCCCAGATGCAGCCTGAACTTGCAACTTCTGAAACAGCTGTAAACAAGATGTTAACAGATACAGTGGGATCAGAAGATTTCCCCAGCCCTCAACAGATAATGATGTCAGTAGTCTGTCACTTTCTTCCCACAATTTCTGGTCACAACAGATGGGGCCCAAAAGAGGTCATGGTGTGTGATAGGTGTGTTATTTTTAAATGCAAAACTGGAAAAAAATTAACTAAATTTACACTCACTCAGTTACAGTGACTGATTTATCCTGATCAAAGTTGTGGTAAATCCTGGGTCTATCCCAGGAACACTGGGCGTGAGGTGGTAATACAGCCTGGATACACCCTGCAGGGCACCATGCACTCTCTCACACACTCACACACTCATTCACACCTAGGGTAAATTTATCTTAGCCAATCTACCTACTGGCATGTTTTTGGGAGGAAACCAGAGAACATAGAGGAAACCCACACGCACACAGGGAGATGTATAGAAACTCCACACAATCACCTGAGCTCAGGATCAAACCCAGGACCCACTGTGAAAAAAAGCTAAACTGAAAAATGGAAATGAAACTGTCCTGTATTCTGACCATTTAAAGAATTTCGAAATGATGCTACCGATGCAAATTTGCATACTGAACAACCAGACTTGTCACTGAATAGCAGAGCCATGTACATCATCATATCACACAGTTCATCATTTCTGGACGTGCACACACTCGGAGGCTGCTGTAGGAATTCTGACACAGCTTTCGGTTTTATTTATTTAAAATCATCCCCACCTTCTCTCCATTTGCAGCACTCTATCACACACCATTGCTTAGAAAAGCAGCTTTATCTTACAAGATAGCAGTATTTTAAAAGTCACTCATGGAACCACTATGTTAATATTTGGCCAGAATATTTAGCAATTATAAAAATGGACAGAGAAACATTTATCAGCCACAGGTAAATATTTCTCTGTGGAAAGATGCCATGCCATACCCTTGTAACAGTCAGTGCTTTTTCGTGGTAGAATGCCTCTCCGAGTAAAGGCTCCCTGTAGGTTTCGTCCACGTCCACCATCGCCTAGTGACAACAGAAATGAAGAGTCCGAGCTCAGATCAGTGGGCTAAAAGACTGGAGTATAACAGTGACTGGAGTGACGGAATGACAAATCCACCAGAATAAACCCCAAACTGCAGTATCAGCTTTTATCATACAATATTTTTCAAAATAGTAAATCTTTGAATTGCTGTTAGCTGTTAACAGTTTATCAAAAAAGTACTTTTCTCTGGTTTTGGCCTGCTTCTGTGTGCTCAAGAAGAAGAAGAAGAAGAAGGAGGAGGAGGACATGGAGGAGGAGGAGGAGGAGGAGAAGAAGAGGGAGGAGGAGGAGAAGGAGGAGGAGGAGGAGGAGGAGATGGAGGGGAAGGAGGACATGGAGGAGGAGAAGAAGAAGAAGAAGAAGAAGAAGAAGAAGGGGAAGGAGGACATGGAGGACATGGAGGAGGAGGAGGAGGAGGAGAAGAAGAAGAGGGAGGAGGAGGAGGAGAAGAAGAAGAAGAAGAAGGAGATGGAGGGGAAGGAGGACATGGAGGAGAAGAAGAAGAGGGAGGAGGAGGAGGAGAAGAAGAAGAAGGAGATGGAGGGGAAGGAGGACATGGAGGAGAAGAAGAAGAAGAGGGAGGAGGAGGAGGAGGAGAAGAAGAAGAAGAAGGCCTAGATTATTTCCAGCACAACACAGGGAAACTCAGGTTCGCATGCTCTCAGCATGGCTGAGGTGTGAGTCCCAGCTCTGTAGTGAGGTTTAAAGTGAGATATTCATGGTTTTGTTGTTACCAGGTTCCAGAATTTGTCGAAAGCCACCACGAAGCCGCTGCACACTCCACGCAGACCCTTAAACGAGCGAATGTGCACTCGGACTCGGAGGCGCTGCTGAACACAGCGATTCAGCTCTGCTAAAGGACTGCCCTCGTGCACTACACACACACACACACACACAGACACACAGACACACACACACACAGAGAGAGAGAGAGAGAGAGAAGATGAGAAAGGCTTAATAACACTCAAACAGCGAGCAGGGAAAACTGTTTTCTCTCACATTTCAGTCATAAACTCCATTACTGCTAAACCAGCAGCGGGATCCGAGGGGAAAGAGAAAAGTCTCTTCACTGTAAGTTATACCAGTTATAAAGAAAACACTTACAGTGAAACTTTGCGCAGGATACTTTATTAATAAGCTGTATACTAAATGTGGTCTTTTAATATCACTGTCTTAATGCATTAAGCCCCGCTAAGTGTTCTCTTTATAACGGGTTTCTCTGAGAGGAAACACTTACAGTGAAGAGACTTTTCTCTTTCCCCTCGGATCCCGCTGCTGGTTTAGCAGTAATGGAGTTTATGACTGAAATGTGAGAGAAAACAGTTTTCCCTGCTCGCTGTTTGAGTGTTATTAAGCCACGTTAAGCGTTTTACAATCTCCTGTCTGTTTTGTTGTGTTTGTTTGTTTGTTTGTTTGCTAATCCAAAGCTCCAGTTTCAGACTGAGACACATACACTGCATCCTCGTGAGAACATTTTTTGGAGCTTTGTGTCTCTTCACTCTTCTCTCCTCTCCTTCTTCACACGCGCTCTTTTTCACCATCAGGCTTTTCAGCCTCTCTATTCTCTCTGGATCCGTTTCTCCTCTTTTGGCTTTGCGGATCTTTTTCTCCACATTCTCAGGCTTCGCCCTTCCACGGCCGCCTCTCATGAAGCTCTCATACTCGGCGAGGTTGTTGAAGCACCTGGCGTTGGGATAAGGCAGAGGAACCTCTGCAGAATACAAGGCAAGCAGCGGGTCAAACTGATCGGAACTAATGTCCAGTTTCTTGTCCACAGCAGTAGCAGTAGCAGGATCATCGTCTCCGCCTGGGTTCTGCTGCTTACAGGAGGTTAAACTCGCCGTTTGATCACAACACACCGGACTGACTTCACTGATCACTTCTCTCTCTCTTTCCTCCATGTTTGAAGGAAGTGTGGAGAAGCTTGCACACAAATCAACCCGCTCAATGCTTCAACTTAAAAGCAGACACACTCTGAAAGAGCATTAGTGACTAATAAAGTTATATATGTCCACAGTAACTATTTATTATAGTTTGCTTCATTAAAATTATACAGTTAAATATGTTGCCATTTATTTAACAACAACAAAAAAACTTTAATAAAACAATGTCGAAGATTTAGTTATCTCGGGAACAAATATTATTTCGTTTGTGCTACACGGAGCTTTAACAACGGCGGACTGGTTTCGTTTCCAACCAATAGGTGGCAGACTTGAGCATGGTCCAATCCTGAACCAGCTCTGTTTAAAGACACAGTGCACTACGTATGGTGTAAAAAGCCATTATCTTACGCCATATCTAATGCACCTACGTAGGGACATCAGGGCCATTAGGGATTCAGCCGAAGAATAACAGCTACGTTAGCAGCGTAGTGGTTCTTCGTACGGTTCGGATCTTAATAGAAAACCTCGCTCTTTTCTCGCAGCTGTTTTTATTTTATTTCGACAACAAATTCTGTTTTCTTGCAGTTATTTATGCAGTTAAAAGAAATGGTATGAAATTATGTTGGCAGTATTCTCTTATTGTATACAGGTAATGTGGTTATGCCATTGTTTTAGTTACTAGCTAAATGAGTTTTCTTGTTGTATTGTTAGCTAAGGTTAGCTAGCTAGGACCCAAACTGTTTTGTTGTCACAGCATAATTAGCTAAGCTTCAGCTATTTCCCTTGCATTTTGGCAACCTGTGAGCTGTTAACAGATATATTCTGTTTGGTAAGTGCTAACTAACACATACATACATTACATAGCCGACCTGTTGGAAATCCCCAGAGGTTTCCTAATGCTGCTATACTTCTTCTTTTTCAGAAGTAGTGATGAAGTGATTGTCTCCTTTTCTGTGAAGATTGTTTTAAAAATGGCTTGACTATCTTCAGATCATACAGTCTGATGATGTTTGTAGTCTGAGGGTTTTGTATACAGCGGAAACATTGCTGTAACTTCATTTACACCTAGTTGTTCATCTGAGGTATGGTATTCAATATCTCATGCATCGTACAGTTAAAGTGTCATTTATCCTACTTGGTTAAATGTATTTACTGATATCTTCCTCACTTTTTGCAGCTTGCCATGGAGTTCCCAGGTCATAGTCAGCAGCTCTTGGCCAGTCTGCGCTCTCAGCGTCTCCAGGGATTCCTGTGTGACTGCACAGTCAGAGTTGGTCCCACTCGTTTTCTGGCTCACCGTGCCGTACTGGCCTCCTGCTCACCGTTCTTCCACATGTTCTACTCTGAACACCCAGTAGGCAGCACGTCTACAGTAAACGGAGGACCAGAGACAGACACCGTCACCATTAATGGAGATATAGTGACCCCTCCAGCGTTCGGGTTGCTCCTCGATTTCATGTATGAGGGAGTGCTGAAGTTGGCAGCACACCCGCCTCCGGAAGACGTTCTCGCTGCGGCCAGTTTCTTGCACATGAACGACGTGGTGCGAGTCTGTAAGAAAAGACTACAGGGTCGTGGACTGGCTGAGGCCGACAGCACCAGGGCAGAAGACGGAGCAAGTGAAACT
Source organism: Pangasianodon hypophthalmus (assembly GCF_027358585.1). Classification (NCBI taxonomy): domain Eukaryota; kingdom Metazoa; phylum Chordata; class Actinopteri; order Siluriformes; family Pangasiidae; genus Pangasianodon; species Pangasianodon hypophthalmus. Next base: position 14,596,143 of record NC_069716.1, on the reverse strand, counting down.
GGGGGAGATGGAACGATGTTTAGTGGGTCGTCTAGGGAAGGAAAGTCAAATGGCCGAAGGGAAACGGTGGAAGGTGGTGGACAAGGAGCTGTCAGGGTTTCAGCATCAAATCCAGCCTCGTCTCCCTCAATAACACAGTGTCCCCAGCCAAGCCAGCAGTCGGCATTTCATATTGACACTAAAGCAGAGACAAATGTGGGAGTACCTAATTGCATCACACATAGCATTAATCTGGGAAGTCCAGACATGGCGGACACTACTCAACCAGGCATGGACTCTCTTTCAGCAGTAAATGATTCTGGACCAGGATTGTACAGTTCTTCTCCTGGACCTGCTAGAGCTGGGATGTCAGCAGCTGCTAATATGGAGTCTACACTTTCAAGTCCTTGCAGCACCACAGAACCAGTTCAGACAGGAACAGAAACTCAGCCCAGTGCATCCACTGTTATGGTTCTGGTTCCTGTGGAACACAGCCGAAATAGAGACTCCAGTCAAGAAACATCCGTATCAAGAGAAATAAGCAATGTGTTTACGGTTGCCGCTACTCATCCTGGTCAAACCAAAAAACCCACGTCGATTCAACACAACGGACAGAGTATAAGCAACGAAGTGAGACACGCTGCCAGAGGTTTAAATGAACCGCCACGGTCACGGTCCTGTTCTCCCACAGCATTGTCTTCAGCAGGTAGAGAAGATGGTAGTGAAGAGACAGCAAAAGTGAAGGTGGAGGCCATTGTAATCTCCGATGAAGAGACAGAAGACATGGAGGAGATACCTGTTAGGGTCAGAGAGCGAAGGAGAGATGTTGATTTAGAAGAAAGGGAGAATTATGAGGGGACTAATGATGTTGAGATCACTAATGCTCACTTCATACCTTCTCACTCATTAATGCAACTCTCACATAATCACCAAGAGCCAATCTCTTTCCCTTTTTCACCACAGGGTCCTGGTGCTTCCTCTTCTGACACGCCCAGCTTCCCCTCTACCCTTTTTACAGCAGCTTCCCAGCAACCAGACCAGCAGACTATCTACTTTGAGGAATATCACGATTCTCTTGGGAATTATGTAGAGGATGTGCCTACATGTGCCACTTGTGGAAAGACATTTTCTTGTGCTTATACACTGAGGAGGCACGCCATAGTGCACACACGGGAGCGTCCTTATGAATGTCGTTACTGTTACCGGAGTTACACGCAGTCTGGGGACTTGTACAGGCACATAAGGAAGGCTCATGATCACGATTTGCCAATGAAGCGTAGCAGAACAGAATCTGACCCTCCCCCATCCCCACCCCTTCCTCAGCCACCTCAGACATAACAAGATACTCTGCCCAGTATGACTGAGCATGTATCAAAGCTATTGCAAAGGCTAAAATCGTACACCTGTTTTTTGTTTGTTTGTTTGTTTTTTGTTTTTTTTAACAGGTTGTGTGAACCAACTTTGCAAAGGACTGTTACTATTAACCTTTGGTGTCAGAAAGTAAGCATTCAACATTGAACTTAACCTGTCACTGGATAACATTGTGACCAAAAACAAAACATTCCATTCAGGACATCCGTCACTGTCCTTTTACATTATAATCCTAATCATTGTCTAGTTTCTCACCTTAGATATAAACAGAATGAGCTTTTTTAAAATACAAATCTTCTTCTACAAATCTTCTGACAATATTGGAACAGCAAGGCCAATTCTTTTTGTTTTTGCTATACACTGAGGACTTTTGGGTTTTCAGCTTTCATTTCCTGATATTTATATCTAGATGTGTTAAACAACTTAGAACAAGGTACCTTTTGTTTGAACCCACCCAAGTGATCAAAAATACTGGAACATGTGACTGACAGGTGTTTCCCAGGTGTGCCCTGTTATATTGATTGTTTAAACAATTAATAACTCTGAATGCTTACTCTTGGTTTGAGCTCTGGGTTTTACCTGTGAAGACTGCATTTGTTGTTAAAAAGGATAAACCAACATGAAGACCAGAGAGCTGTCTATGGGAGAAAAGCAAGACATTTCTGAAATGAGAAAATACAAATATTTGGAACTTCCTGAAAAAGAAAGAGCGCACTTGGTCTACTAACAACAGACATGGAACAGGTCGGCCAAGAAAAAAAACAGCAGTTGATAACAGAAATACTGTGCGAACTGTGAAGAAAAACCCAAAAACAACAGTCAGTGACATCAGCAACAGCCTCCACAGGGCAGGGGTGAAGGTATCACAATCCACTGTTTGAAGAAGACTTTGAGAGCAGAAATATAGAGGCCATACCACAAGATGCAAACCACTCATCAGCAGTAAGAATCAGAAGGCCAGTTTGGAATTCACTAAGAAATACAGAGATGAGCCACAAAACTTCTGGAACCAAGATTAACCTCTACCAAAGTGATGGAAAGGCCAAAGCGTGGAGAAAGAAAGGATCTGCTCATGATCCAAAACGTACGAGCTCATCAGTCAAGCACAGTGGAGGTAGTGTCATGGCTTGGACTTGCATGGCTGCTTCTGGAATGGACTCACTAATCTTTACGGATGATGTCACTCATGATGGTAGCAGCAGAATGAATTCAGAAGTCTACAGAAATAGTCTGTCTGGCAATTTATAGAGAAATGCATCCAATCTAATTGGGAGGAACTTCATCATTCAGCAAGACAATGATCCAAAACACACTGCCAGCACAACAAAGGACTCCATCAGGAGAAAAAAGTGGAAGACCTTAACCCAATTGAGCATGCATTTCACTTCCTTTGAGACTGAATGGAGAAACCCACCAAAACAAACAACAAGTGAAAGAAGCTGTTTCAAACCCATATGTCTTCAGTCTATAGCAAAGAATTAGCCTTGCTGTTCCAGTCCTTTCAGAGGGAATTGTAGGATTAACGCTTAGGAACACGTAATTAATTACTAATTCAGCTAGCATCTTACCTGTGCTGCGTCAAGTAATGATAGCTCACTAAATTTGACCATCAGAACATGCAGCAATCTACAAACACAAATATGAATTTCAAATGAAAATAAAGAACATAGCTATGAGGGATGCAGTTAACTTTTACGTTACAGAGACTGTTCTGTCCTCTGTTTTTTAAAACTCCTAAATTCCCTTCATTGAGAACAATATTTGGGGCAAACAGTGTACCTCTGTCTGTTATCTGGATGGGACAAAGCTTTTATTTTGGCACCAAATCCGTCTACCTAGACAGCCTGCGCTCTCATGGAAGGAGTAGATACACCTATGTTAATACAATGATTGTTGAATATCACTGTATATCATTCATCATTCATTCTGTCATCTTCAGTAACCACTTCATCCTGGTAAGTGTAGTGGTGGATCCGGATCCTATCCTGGGAATACAGGGCGAAAGGTGGGAACAAACCCTAGACAGGGTGCCAGGCCATCGCAGACCTCATCTTATATCAAATAAATTACGGGCTTGTGCCAAGTCTGCGTGTCTAATGCAAAACACATGCAAAGTGTCTCATCCACCCACTCAGTGCTTTTTTTGTTTGTATGTTTGTTTTGTACACAGTTGTCTTAAATGAGACAATAACGCAAAAGGTACAGTACAGCAGTTAAATGCTTGCATTACTTCTGGTTTTATATCTTTATTGTGAAAGCATGATCAACGATTTTAATATTCTTAATTATGAATAATGATTTTTTTTTGCACAAAGTGTGGTAAATATGCATACTGTATTTGTCACAAACTTGTAGCATTGTTTGATGCGGGTCTCCGCTATTGCAGTACCAGAATCTGGGCGTGCTGGAAAGTTCCAGTTGAGGAATGGCCTCTAAAGAAGCTACACACAAGAAGGTAGAATACACATTTCATCTAACAAATGGTACCAGCAATTTATTGATATTTGATCAACTTTATTAATCAGTGTGAACCCAGGTCATGTATTTATTTCCTAATGCAAAAAGACCAAACAGAAAGTGTAATCATACAGGCTCCTTCACCTGCAAGGGCAAGTCTGAATCCAGTACGTACCTAACCACAACATGATAAAGCAATATAGATACGGCTTTCAACCTAAGGCGCAAGTTCTTGCAAAATCACATTAGCTTTATGTTTCTTTTTTCTAGTAATTTTCCTCAGTATGTCCAGTCATACATTTTATCTCCATTGCCCCTTAATTTTTTTGTAATCATTCATGTGATGAAATAATACATCAGCACCTCCAAGACCAAAGTATCTTGGCCCCAATATTTTTTCTTCATGCATGATGAAGAGTACATAGGCTGCTCCTAATGGTTTCAGGTTAATCATTTCCACAGTCTCTGCAAACAAATCCCCAACAGCATGTCTCCCATACAGCTCTTTTGATAAATTCAAAGGTTTTTAAATATGTTTCATGCAGTAGTCTGTTCTGAAATGTGGCGTAGTTTTGTAGTTATTCAGATCCAAACCTGGGTCCTCATTTTAATTTTGTCTAATCCAGTAGATTTTCACAAAATTCATCTGATCTATGATGTAAAAGTTTTCATCTCAATATGTAAAACAGCTCAATATTGTGAATAAACCTTTTAGTAATTGCTGACTGAGTCATCTATTGTTTATTTCTGTACAGCTCTACTGTGTCTATTTATTATACACAGTCATGTAAAAGGTAACAGAATGCATAAATATTACAAATAAAAATGTGCTGAAATGAACACGTGATCTCAGGACAGTCAGAATCATGTAGGTGTTCAGGTACTACACGCACTGGTGAAATGTAACAGTACACTGCGCGAGAAACGTGTCCTGATAAAGCTTTCAGTCCTCCACTGGTGCATGTATCTGAGGAAACAAAAGTGACAGGACAAACAGGTTTTTCTTCAGTCAAAAACCAGAAGCCAGTTTGAGCCTGATCTGTAAAAAGTAAACTCACCGTCTCTGCTAATTTTGGCCAGGCCATTGCCATCATGACTCGATCATCCGATGTGGGAGGAGTCTCCAAATTCCAATAGGTGAAATTAGGAAAAACTGAAGAAACCTTAACAACTCGGTCCTATAAGGTTTTTAGACAAGAATTAAAATAATACAGATTAGTTCTAAAAAAATAGAAACACTAATTTTCTTAAAATAAAAAGATTTGCAAATATTCATTTTCACTAGTATTCATATACTATTAGTTATTGAGTATAGACAAGACATTCAGTATTGTCCTGGAAAATGCTCAGGGTTGTGTAACACTGCATCTGGATTTGACAGCAGACTTCCTACAGTTTCTTTGTACATCTGATATTCGTGTCAATTTAAAAAATAAAGCTCAGATTCTCGCATCAAGTTCACCCCAGTACTGTAACTGATACACCCTTCAGAACCTGAAATCCTGCACTCAATAAGACATGCAATGTTTTAAATGCACTTCGGAGAATAAAGAAACGGGGACTTTGGAAGTGTCTAGATCAATGATATACAGGTCCATCCTATGTGGAAGTCTTTTTTTTTTTTTTTTTTTAATTTTAGAGCATGATGTAAGTATGTGGTATAATGCTCCACCAAAATGCCAATAAACAACATGATACAAAGCACTAATACAAAAAACAATACATTAACAAATAAACAATTATCACAAAAAAACCTTAGATAAAAAGATTTTATCTGATTTTAAGTAGAATTTTGTAGAGACTTAACACCAACATAAGGGTGTGACAGAGTGTATACTCAATAATGCTTTGATTGGTGTATAAAATATATAGTGAAGTGGTTTTAGTGTAACAGTTCTGGGACACAAGGAAAGGGAGGGTGGGGGAAGGAGTCAACTTTTAAGAAATACCCTCTGTTAATGAGTCTAGGGATTTGCCTATCTAAGCTTTTTTTATTATTATTATAGATAAACTGATGCTGATCTAAACATCACACCTACAGAATTTTACAGGAAATCTTTTTTGTTGTTTTTTTAAGCATACATGGCTGAGAGAAATTGTGTAGCTCCATAATGAGGCTTTTCTAAGAAATACTTCAATGCAGTGTAAAGTCTGGGTTGAGTCTGTTAGTCACACTTAACCAGTGAAACTACAGGCAGATATTTCTCACTCAGCTGCGCCAGCGTCTGATGCTGACATGTTCCACGAGAGCTGACTGGCTGCTACATACAAATACCTTTACTGTCATTGTAAAAAGTACAGTACCTTAAATATGAGCTAAAGTATCTCTACATTTATTTCTTTTGATTTTATTAAATATAATACAATCATGACAGCAGTGTGCAAATGTATTTTGTGCAATAAGGGCATAACTTGCACAATCTATATAACTGCCTGCTGTACGTTTACTGGTCATCTAGTTTCATAGGATAAAATTGCAATAATTTGCAACTCAGTATAACTGTTGATTTCTCTAATCCTCTGGGTTAAGTGAAATGTACACTTACCAGTCACTTTAATAGGAACACCTGTACACATGCACATTCATACAGCTATCTAATCAGCCAATCATTTAGCAGCAGCGCAATGCAAAAAAATCATGCAGATACAGGGTGGAGAGTATATCTAATCATCAGATCTTATGCTCTCAACAGAAAGCAGCTAGTGGCAATATTTTATTTATTACAAAATGTTCAGTCAAAGCAAAATGTCTATGTTTAATACTGGTGAATGAAAAACTGACTGTTGTCTATGCACTTGTCTACTGAAGGCTGACATGATAAGCAAATCCTTACTAATGCCTTTAAAAAATGAGGAGGTTAAAGCTGCACTTGTGTATAAAGAAAGCAACCCCTCAGCTGGATACTACTCCTACAGTCGGATAGTTCAGTGTACTTACTTCTTGATCAGATGCGGGTCTCTGTACCTCCTTCAGCACCAGTCCCGTGTAGCCCTGAGGGTGCGTCACCTCCTGACCTTTCAGCCCCCGACCCCTAAACGACACTGTCTTTTCTACAACAAAACACACACACACACACACACACACACACACACACACACATATATATATATATATATATATATATATATATATATATACATATATATATATAAATAACCCTTGTATGAAGTGTAGTACACAGTATAGGGCAGTGGTTAAGGCTCTGGGTTACTGGTCAGAAAGTCAGCACCACCAAGCTGCCACTGTTGGGCCCTTGAGCAAGGGCCGCTGTATCACAGCTGACCTCTGCACTCTGACCCCAGCTTCCTAACAAGCTGGGATATGCGAAGAGAAGGATTTCACTGTGCTGTAATGTATATGTGACAAATAAAGGTTTTTTTCTTCTTCAAAGTGAACTAAAACTCGCATGGAGGACAAACCGTGCTTTTTGTCCTTCACTGTGGGAGTGAAAAACTCGGCCACTTGTGCAGCTCCGTCGTGCTCGATGTCGCAGGGTAACAGGTGAATGTTGGACTTATGTGCCTGATTCACAGAGCCGAGCTGCACCACAGTCACACAGCTGTTCACTGCCATCTGAGAACACACACAAGCACAGTTACACAGGTCAGCATTCAACTAGTCCTCATGCCCTAGATCAGCACACCAGGGATGAAGTGGGAAATAATGTCTTCTACATCTTATACAATTTATATAATCTATCTAACAAGCATCATAAGCCTCACAGGAGCATCATAAGCATCCCAGTAGGCAGCCATTCAGGAGTTAAGCTACACTCTATGCACTCTAGCTCTACTACACTATGCGGTTAATGAATGAGCAAAATAAACACAACTGGACCAGTAAGCCCCCTTTTTCCCACTGGCTGTTGAATAAAAGTTCATTTTATGATACTGCCTAACTTTCCACACCACATTGATTATTCCAGCCATTTTTTTCCAGTAGCTGAACTCAGTCTTACCTTTAAAATAAGCTTTTTTCTGTGCGGGAGAGAACGCGCTCAGTTTGCGGGACTGTAAAAAGGCGCTTTTTGGCGGGTCTCCAGCACATACCGCCATTTAGCGGGCTGGGGTTAAATGCTTGCACTGGCATTGGCGTTTTGTTGTTATTGACATGAAAATAGCACCAAAATATGCCTGCTCTTAGTAACAGTATAAACTCAGCAACAGTATAAACAAAATGTATAAACGATATATAAAGTATATAGAAAAGTTTTTTTTTTTATTTATGTAAACCCGGAAGTAATGCGACTCATGTGCAACACATAAATATTCCGACTAGGAACTTGAGCCAAAACACGAGGTGTGTCTCTAACAGCATACTATGAGTTAATTCTTTAAAAGTCTGTTATATATACCAATCTAGAAAAAAATAGACATACTTTATGCGAGTTTGTACATTAGAGGTTCGTTAAATTCAAATGCTAACTACGTCGTTGATGTGCGCGTGATGTACACAACAGCGGCGGAGTGAGTTGAATGCTGCTCCCTGGCATTTGGATCATTAAAGCAGTATAATATACAATAATATAAAGTTTATTAGCGCTTACAGCGGCGCCAGATGTGCTTCTGTCCGTCATCTGTTAAGTACTGTTCGTGGTGCATGATAGGTCAGGTTAGTGCAAAACAACCTGATGCACACCTATGTTGATTTGAATCAGCTAAATGAATGCACGTGTGTATCAGACATTCACTTCTGCTCTTTGATAGTATCCTTAGTAACCGCTCACACATGGATTACGTCACAGCTCTGAAGGTGCCACAACGGTCTGCACAGCTTTACAGGTAAGTGACGTCATTTGCAACACAGTGACGTCATTTATAACATAGGGAGCACTAATGTTGTATGTATATATAAACTTGTTGCCACCTTCTTATTCCTTTTTTTCTAGAAAGCATCTGTTAGAGAAGGGAGCTTTAGACCCGCAGTACTGTGTACAAAAACACTTGGATGGAACGGTGACTCTCCCAGTCTTCCCATCTGCTCTGTGTCACCTGGATCCTCTCACACTGCAGAGCTCTGTGGCTCAGGACAGCTCCTGTCAAATAGTTCAAATACAGGTCATCACATAGTCACATAACTGAGCTTACGTTTGTCAGTGTGTATCAGTGTAGGCTGACAATCTGTTTGCTTCTCTACGTTCATTTTTATGGTTAGGCTCCTCAGCTGTCCAAAAAAAGCAAAGCGAAGCCTCATCGACAGAGAATGATTGAGGTTGTGCAGGAACTGGTGGCTACTAAAGGAGTGAAATGGAGTAAGGAGCTTGAAGATGACATGCCCAATGGATGGCAGCGGCATGGAGATCTGCTTCTGTTTGGTGATGGATGCTTTTCACAAGCAATCTGGAGAAAATTTGGTAAGACAAACTTCCACTTTAAGGGCCAGTTATGACCCTATGGTCAAATTTATTGGCTTATAAAAAAAAATAAGAAAATATAACTGTTACATAAGTCTTTTCATAACAAGGTTTATTATACATCTTAGGAAAAACCGTCAACACACCCCTTTTACAATTTCAGTTTTTTTGTTATATAAAAAATGAAACCAAGATAAATCATATCAGCTCTTTTTCCACCTTTTAACGTAGCAGTGAACAAAATTCAAGTAAAAATACAAACAGAAACATTTTAGGGAAAAGAAAAAGAAAAAACATAAAATAACCAGATTGCATAAGTGTGCCCAAACCTTATCTAATACTTATTAAAGCACATTTTGCTTGTAATACAGCACTCAGTCTTTTGGGGTAAGAGTCTACCAACTTAGCACATCTTGATTTGACAATTTTATTCCACTCTTCCTTACAAAAATGCTCCAGATTTATCAGATAGCGAGGGAATCTCCTGTGCACAGCCATCGTCAAGTCATTCCACAGGTTTTTGTAAGGATTTAGATCTGGGCTCAGATTGGGCTATTCCAAAATGTTGATCTTCTTCTGAAGCTATTTCTTTGTTGACTTGGATTTGTGCTTTGGATGATCATCGTGCTGAAAGGTGACATTTTTCTTCATCTTCAGCTGTCTAACAGAGGCCTGCAGGTTTGTGCCAAAATAGATTGGTATTTGGAGCTATCTCTTTATATTTATCTCTTTGTATTTGGATTCTCTTTATCTTGACTAGAGCCCTAGTCCCAGCTGAAGAGAAGCACCAGTATGCTTCACCGTGTGTATGGTGTTCTGTGGGTGATAAGCTGTCTTATTTTTAAGCCAATCATATCTTTTAGCATTAAGCCCAAAAGGTTCTACCTTCATCTCATCAGACCATAACACTTTTTGCCACAAGATTTAGGGTGCTTGTTTGTAGGGTTTAGCAAAATTAAGATATTCATTTTATTCATACTCTGCACAATGACAGTAAAGTTGAATCTAATCTAATCTAATATGCTTGTATGTTTTTTTTCTGTAAGAAATGGCTTCCATCTTGCCCATAACCCAGATATGTGAGGAATACAAGAGATTGTTGTCACATGCAGGGAGTGACCAGTACTTGCCAGATATTTCTGCATCTCCTCCTGTTGGCAGCCTCCCTGATAATGTTTCTTCTTTTTGTCAATTTTGGAGGACATCCCATTCTTGGTAATATCATTGTGGTGCCTCATTTTCCTCCCCTTGTAGATGACGGCCTTCACAATGTTCCGCGGTACATCTAATGTTTTGGAAAGTCTTTTGTACCCTTCAACAATGAGATCTTGTACATGCTTCATAAGCTGTTTGCGCACCATGGCTTCAGCAGTCAGATGAAACTAAGAAGATGTCAAGAAAATCCTACAGAAACAGCTGATCTTTATCTGGGGTTAATCAGAATCACATTGTTTACAACGGGTGTATGATAAATACTTTTACATTTACATTTACATTTACGGCATTTGGCAGACGCCCTTATCCAGAGCGACTTACAATAGTGCTTTGAAGTCTATCAAAAATACATTCTGATACTGGCTCGCTAGGTCACAAACTAGGAATACCATCAGTCCAAAACTCTGTTGGGGATTTTTTATTTTTTTGTGAAAATGCTAACTTAAGTACTTTATGAAGAGGTAAGTCTTTAGACGTCGTTTGAAGACTGCCAGTGACTCAGCTGTTCGGACATCTAGGGGAAGTTCATTCCACCACCTTGGTGCCAGAACAGAGAAGAGTCTCAATGCATGCCTTCCTTGTACCCTGAGAGATGGTGGGACCAGTCGAGCAGTGCTAGAGGATCGGAGGGAGCGTGGTGCCACGCGAGGTGTGATAAGTGCTTTGAGATAAGTGGGCGCTGGTCCGTTTTTGGCTTTGTAGGCGAGCATCAGTGTTTTAAATCTAATGCGGGCAGCTACAGTGGAGGGAGCGCAGCAATGGGGTGGTGTGGGAAAATTTAGGAAGGTTGAAAAAAAATCGTGCAGCTGCATTCTGGATCAGTTGCAGAGGACGAATGGCACTCAGAGGCAGGCCTGCCAGGAGTGAGTTGCAGTAGTCAAGTCTTGAAATGACAAGGGACTGAACAAGCACTTGTGTGGCCTGTGTAGAAAGAAATGGACGAATTCTTCTGATGTTATAAAGGAGAAATTGAAATGAGCGTGTTAGATTAGCAATGTGAGAGGAGAAGGACAGTTGATTGTCCATGGTTACCCCAAGGTTGCATGCAGTAACCGAAGGCGAGATCAGAGAATTGTCTAGGGAGATTGTAAGATTCTGAGATGGGGATGAATCACCTGGGATGAACAGCAGTTCAGTTTTAGTGGGATTAAGTTTCAGCTGATGAGCTGTCATCCATGATGAGATGTCTGCCAGACATGCTGATATCCGAGCAGAAACATGAGTGTCTGAGGGAGGGAAGGAGAGGATGAGTTGAGTGTCATCTGAGTGTCATCTGAGAGTTGAATGTCATCCCTTGGTGAGGGTATGACCGCACCAAGAGTTTGAGTATAGAGGGAGACTAGGAGAGGACCAAGTACTGAGCCTTGTGGAACACCAGTGGAGAGTCTGTGAGGAGCAGATGTGGATCCCCTCCATGTTACCTGATTTGACCGACCTTCCAGGTAGGAAGCAAACCACTGCCATGCTGCACCACGAATTCCTAGGCTCATGAGGGTGGACAAGAGAGTCTTGTGGTTCACTGTGTCAAACGCTGCTGAAAGGTCAAGAAGGATGAGGACTGAAGACAGTTTGGCTGATCTAGCGGCATGTAGCTTCTCAGTGACGGCCAAAAGGGCAGTCTCTGTGGAGTGTGCCGGTTTGAAGCCAGACTGGTTGGGATCTTGGAGGTCGTTCTGTGAGAGATAGCAGGACAGCTGATTATAGACAGTTTGTTCAAGGGTTTTAGAAAGAAAAGAGAGAAGTGATACCGGTCGGTAGTTGCTGATGTCAGAGGGCTCTAGAGTGGGTTTCTTCAGGATGGGAATAACCCTTGCTCTCTTGAATGAGGTTGGTACATGACCAGATGTTATGGAGCCATTGATGATAGTGGTGATGAAGGGGAGGAGGTCTTGAGAGATGGTCTGGAGCATTGTGGAAGGGATTGGGTCCAATGGGCAGGTGGTAGGATTGCAGGATAAGATGATTTGCAGGATCTCTTCTGTTGTTAGTTTAGAAAACTGTGTCAGCGAATGAGAAGGAGAATCCTCAGTGTGTAGTGTAGAAGTAGGAGTAGAAGTGAATGTCTGGCAGATTTTTCCAATCTTCTCATCATAAAAAGTGGCAAAGTCTTCAGAGGAACCAGTGGGTTGAGTAGTGAAGAAAAGATGTTGTGGAGCTTGCGAGGATCTTGTGGAGCTTGTGAGGATCTTGTGCAGCGGATTCCAGCTTTTCTTTGTAGAAAGCAGTCTTAGCTGAAGTCACTTCAGATGAAAATTTGGACAGGAGAGCACGGTAGGAGACAAGATCTGTGTCGAGTTGCGATTTCTTCCACTTCCTCTCTGCTGTTCTTAATTCTCTCCGATTACTGCGTAACACATCTGATAGCCAATGAGCAGGGCTGGAAATCTTCCTGGGTTTAGAGGATAGAGGACAGAGGAGGTCCAAGGATGAGGAAAGTTGAAGAGAGGAAGGTGTTAGTGGCTAGCTCCAATGGTAGGGAGGAAAAGGAGTCAGGGACAGGAAGGGATGATAGGATGCAGGAAGCTAAGGACGAAGGGGAGATAGAGTGGAGGTTTTTACGAGTGGAAATGAGGTATAGATGGCTGGTGGTTTTAGGGAGGATAGGGAGGGTGATGGTGAAGGATACCAAGAGATGGTCAGAGATGTGGAGAGGGGTAGCATAGATGTCTGCAGTAGGAAAGGGATACTTAAGTTGTGTGTTATAGTCTGCAGTCAAGTTGTGTGTTATAGTTACAGTAAGTGGTCAGTATTCAATTTATCACCTTTAGCACATCTCACATCTGCACACCAGTTAGCTTATCTCTTCAGCTTGTCTCTCACAATCCTGAGAATGCACAGCTTGGTCAGGCCAAAATTTTACAAGGGTGTTTACAAGTGTGATAATAACTAAAGCATGGCATGTTACTTTATCATCAGAGAACCATGACTGCTGGAGTAACATGCCTACCATAAAGAGTAACAGACAGGCAAATTACTCAGTACCACAGCATATGCTAATTAAGAAAACCTTAAAAGAAAAAAATGTGCGTCATTTTGCATTGTAAGTTGCAGCACCTGCTAGATGGTAGAAAAGTGTTCGGAAGTCTAGATCCAGTAGATACAGTAGTCAGCACTACTGAAGTTCACATGTGGCAGTATTTTCCTTTTTAAAACCCTTTCAGGTTTTTTCTCTCTTCATTTTTATTCAAGGCCGTTCATTGCATAAAATTGCACGGCTGTTTTCTAAGTTATAAGCCCAAGACTTGCTCACTTCATGTAAGTGTTATTACTGAAAAGAAAAACTGTCCTCACAGAGTATAGTCTGGTGTTATATTCAAACAGTTGAACTTACCTTATTGGTAGTCTTCTTACTTGTATCAGTTTGCCACTGTCTTGGATATGTTAGTATATCAGTATGTGTTTTGATATACAGTATCCTGGTCAGAAAACGTCTTATTTTTGCAGAAATCTCTTAAGCTATATATGCAGCAACATTAGGCTGATAGGACCCATTATGTCAGCACCTTTGACCGAAGTGTAACACACACTGACATAATATTTTTAAAGAAATTGTTTATGGTCTGATTTTTTTTTTTAATTCCTCCAGGCTCTGAGTTGTGGTTGGCTGTTGCCCAAGTCCTGGGAGTGAAGCGTCTAGCACAAATAAAACAGATTTCCCAGGATGGATGGCGAACACCAGTGGTAACAATGCTATTAGGAGACGACAGCTACGTAACTCACATTGATAACCACATCAGGTAAAAACTCACAGACCAGAATTTATAACAACCTGTTAGTGTAATTTGAAGTGTGAATAATGTATAATATCAAATGAACTAGAATGAGGTGTATCTTCAGCCACTTGAACTTCCAGGTATGAATTTGATGTCAGGAAGTGCATGTTCTCCTTCGGAAACATCACAGAGAAACTGCGAATATCCTCCTTTGACTGCACTGGAGAGACCGTGGTTGACCTGTATGCAGGTATGTGCTACACGGTTGTTTGGCCCTGTCATTCAATCAAAGCATCACTTTTATTGTGGGTTTAACCGCAGATTTTACTTCACTGTCAGGAATTGGCTACTTCACCCTGCCGTATCTGGTCCATGCTGGCGCTGCCCATGTGCACGCATGTGAATGGAACCCAGATGCAGTTTCAGCACTGCGAAGAAACCTGCACATTAATAAAGTAGCCCATCGTTGCACTGTGCATGAAGGAGACAACAAACAAGTGAGAATTAATCTTTCCACATTTGCTTACAAATATCCTTTATGTCCGGCATGTGGATTGTGTGGTTACCTTCACAGACCTTCTTTAGAGAAAATATTCTTATAGCTTATTGTTGCTATTTTGTAATATCAGAAGATCCAGAGGAATGTACCAGATTGATAACATTTTTATACCACCATGCTGTTGAATTCTCAATTCTGATTGGTCAGAAAGGGTTGATTAATTTTCTATAAAGGTGGCTCTGACAATAGTGCTGGCTGCAAGGCAAATCACAGGTTCACATAAATGTACTTGTTCGATCATTTCTATAGTAACTAATTTAATCTACTTTACAGGGAATTGTTTGGCTGGCACGCCACATAATCTAAGTCTAATAATACAGATTAAAAACATGCTGTTATTTAACAAAGAAATACAACTAAGCTTTGATATGCTAAAGGAGAGGTTAGGAGAGGTGTATTTTAAGTATCATTGCTTTGTAGCAGTCAGTTTTCTGACACGAGAAAGTGTTCAGGACAGAGTACTTTCATACTTTACAGTATCCTTGTAACAGGACAAGCTTCATTTTTCCCATTTTATTAACTTCAAGAGAGAGAAAAATAGAGGAATTTATAGCTGCTACAACATAAATGATAAAAGGAACTCGTTTCACGGACATTCCCAAACATTAAACATAGCTATAAATTGATAAAATATATGTCATTATTTAACAAATAAAAAAGTCTTTGGCAAATTGTTGTGGTATAAAAGAAATAAAACATTTTTCTCCAATTTCATATAAGAATATTTTATTCCTTACTTACTAAAATGGGAACAGTACACTTCATTCATTTATCTTCAGTAAGTGCTTTATCCTGGTCAGGATCATTGTAGGTCGTGAGCCTGTCCTGGGAATCATGAGCAAGAGGCAGTAATACACTGTAGCTTGGATACCAGTCCATCGCAGAGCACCATGCACACACACATTCACACCTACAGGAAATTTAGCATAGCCACTCCGTCTACCAGCAGAGAGTGGGAGGAAACCGGAGGACCTTGAGCAAACCCAGCAGACACAGGGAGAACATGCGAAACTCCAGACAGTCAGTAACCTGAGTTCAGGGGTGAACCAGGGACCTTGGGGCTGTCAAGTGGCTATGCTACCTGCTGCGCCACCAAGCCACCCAGGAAATAATTAATTTATCTGTAATAATAAGAGGTTCTCAATTTATTTTTAATAACTACTATTGGTCGGCCAGATCTGTTGGTCAGTTTTTGCCTTAAAATGATATCAAAATATTTTTTTCTGGCAAAAATGATGACATGATGCATTAAAGCAGGGGTATCCAAAGTCCAGTGCCTGGGACAGATATTAACTGACCCGCGGCTTCTGTATTAGCACGTATGATGGGTGACCCACCAGCAACACCGTGCAGTTTTTCCTTTCACCTGACAGTGGCAGCAGACTGTTAACACAGCTAAAATGCAAGAGCCTTCTTTTTTCTCTGACTACACCTGAAAATGAATTTGCAGAATATTTATTCATGGCTACAGACAAAAAGCACAAAGTTAACATAACAGTGAGAAGGGGTCATTTCAAAAGAGCTGAATACCACTAAGTATGGAAAACCCAAATTTTTGAGTCCTTAAATGAAGTGGAGCTTTACATACAATTATTATCATCACCATTATGCAGAGTTCTGCTCCATTTGCCATTTACATAAACCAGCTAATAAGCAGGATATCATTTGTCTTGCAGCATCTTGGCAGAATTAAATAGCAGGTTACTAAATGAAATGGTACTGAATAATTCTAAATAAAACATACCATTAGCTGAATTGCCAACCATTAAATCATACTGAGCTAAATTAAACTAAGTTATACCAGTAATGTAGAGGATAACGTGTGGGTCCTCAGGCATATGAGGCCAACGCCAGAGAGTGCAGAATTACATTATGTTCAGTATTCGTAATAAATGCATTATTCAGCATAGACATATGCTCTGAATTAAATGCTTTCTGCTCACTCTCCCTAGCTGTCCCTGAATGACTTGGCCGACCGAGTGAATCTAGGCCTGATACCAAGCTCTGAAGAGGGCTGGCCTGTGGCATGCCAGCTCCTGCGGAGAAACACTGGTGGAATATTGCATATCCACAACAATGTCACCACACCGATCCAGCATCAGAATCTTCAGCCAGCCTCCAATTCACTGAATGAGGGAGATGGATCTGTAAATGGAACTGTAAAAATTTCTAGAGACAGAGAAGTGTGGAACAACTGGGCTGAAAACACAGCGAGTCACATCGTCAAACTTCTGAGAGACATCACCAGAGCAGAGTGGAGAACCAGCATTAAGCATATAGAGCATGTGAAGTCCTATGCACCACACATAAATCACATAGTGTTGGATCTAGAGTGTAGACCAATCAGATAAGTTGGCTGACAGTCTTCTTTCTGTATGCAACTTTTTTTGTTTTTAATGAAACAGAATAAAATGTTCTGACTTTGCTTGGCACCATGTACCACAGAATGCAAGCCAGTCACCAATAATTGTAAACAAATCATTACTGTGGCGGTTTGCCCTGTAGCATTCATTTGAATTTTCCAGTGAGCAGTGAAATAACAAGCTGGGGTGTGTGTGTGTGTGTGTGTGTGTGTGTGTGTGTGTGTGTGTGTACGTACAGTGTTTTAGCATTCTTGCACCAAGTTTTCTCATACTGGTATTATTATTTTATATTATACAGTTGGTTTAATTAAAATGTAGCCTTCTAATTCAGTGTTTGTGTTGAGTTGTGTGACAACTTTGTAGTGACAATAGACAACTAAAACAGTGTGAGGTGTGTTTTATATTTACATTAGTCTGGCTTAGACTGCTTAATCACTTCATCAGCTGTGGAACCAGAGCTCATCTAAACACCTACAGGACAAGGATGTGTTGATATGTGGTAGAGACGCTCAGCTGAGCTGCACCTGCTGAGAGAGAGAGAGAGAGAGAGAGAGAGCGAGCGAGCGGTGTGCGTGAGTGTATGAGAGAGGGAGAGGCATGTGTGTGAGAGTGTGTATGAGAGAGAGAGAGAGAGAGCGAGAGGGGTGTATGTGTGCGTGTATGAGAGAGGGAGAGAGAGAGAGGTGT
This sequence comes from Pangasianodon hypophthalmus, assembly GCF_027358585.1. Lineage (NCBI taxonomy): Eukaryota > Metazoa > Chordata > Actinopteri > Siluriformes > Pangasiidae > Pangasianodon > Pangasianodon hypophthalmus. The sequence continues at coordinate 14,578,445 of NC_069716.1, read as the reverse complement.
ATGTGTGAGTGTATGAGAGGGAGAGAGAGAGGTGTGTGAGTGTATGAGAGAGAGAGGGAGAGGTGTATGTGTGCGTGTATGAGAGAGAGAGAGGTGTATGTGTGAGTGTATGAGAGAGAGAGAGAGAGAGAGAGGGGGAAGTGTGCCAGACTCTGTATGAGAGCAAGAGAGAGGCAAGTGTGTGTGTGTGTGTGTGAGAGAGAGAGAGAGAGGGAGGAAGGGAGGGAGGTAGGTGTATGTGTGTTTGTCAGAGAGAGAGAGAGAGAGAGAGAGAGAGACTGTTAGGAAGTTTTCCCATCTTCCGGCATTGCACAGGCTTGTGGTTTTTCCGCACAGCTGGGAGTGCAGTGCAGTAGAGCAGAGTGGGGTAGAGTGGAGTGAAGTGAAGTGGAGTTGGTGAGGAAGCGGCAGCAGAAAAGCTCAGCACACGTCGGTAAGTGAAACACTGTTAAAGACAGAGAGAGTTTTTAAATCAGCATCACACGCGTTAGTTGCTTAATTTAAAGGCGGCGGCGGACATGTTTTTATTCTCCATCAGTGTGATTCCAGCTGAGCACTGTGGCTTGTGTGTGTGTGTTTTCCTCTGACTTCTCTACATGCTCTCAGTGGAACATGAGGAGACTACTAGAGGACATGTACAGATACAGATAGATGAACTGAACATGAGAATCTGGACGTGTGTGTGTGTGTGTATGCATGCATCCCCATGGCTTAGTATATGTGCTTTCTTTCTGTGTAACATCATGTATATTGTGGTGTATATTGTCTTGAATCATAGGAGTTATAGTTTATGTAATACTTTCCCAGAAGCTTTAAGCTTGTCTCTGGCCTCAGCAGTGTAGTGAGCTTCCTGGTGAACTGGTTGGTCCTCAGCCTTTCTCACCTTTCCTCAAGTGTCTCAACAAAGAGCAAAGCCTTGGCATTAATGCTGTTATAGGATATGTGTTTGTGCCCCAAACCTGTTTCTGTTCATTCTTTTAACAGCTAATGGCTTAGTTCTGTCGTTTCCTCACACTTTTATTTACTGAAGCCTAAAGTAGAGTGCATGCCTGAGTGGTGTCAGTGATTATTAACCACCCAAACGCCATAATTAAATAAATGTTAACCAAAGAACTCCACCCGAAGTTGTTGCTTTACAGGGTGGGAAGGCTGGGATGTTTGCTTTTCCTTGTCTCATTGATTGCACTGCCTGGTACAGCTTCTCTGCTGCATGTTCAAATGCTAAGCAGCACAAAGTCCTAGACATTTCATGGAGTGTTTCTGAGAAGCAGAGGAGCTTTAGATCATTCTCATGCTGCTTCATGAGAACCTGCTGACTTTTAACCCATTTGACATTTACAACCACAGTATGTAAATATCCCCTGAGTTTGCCAACCAAATTTAAGTTTGCGGCCAAGGCATAAATAGATACAGTATATATATATTTCTTAAAGCCTAAAAAAAGCCGCTCTGTAAAGAGGAACAGTTTTGCAGCGTGTCCAAGTTGCTGCCCTTTTTGCAAACAGCATGGGCCTCCACTATTTGTATAATCACAAAGCTGCGCATGCGCACCGAGTCACACTGCTAGTGCAAAGTGGCGCATGTTATTACTGTTGACAAGAGCGATAATTTGTTGACTTTAGACATTAGTACCGGTGCTTTTCCAGAAAACATACACTGAGATTTGCCAAAATCGGGAGTTTTCCGTTCCAGGCTAAAAAAAAAAAATAACAAAACCTACTTCAACTTTGTGCTGACAGGTACATTTTTGTCTTTTTTTTTTTTTTTTTTTTAAACTTAAATCAATGTTTCCTGCCTTTTTTAGATGGCAAACATCTCAGAAAAAAAGTGTGGTACATTTCTAAAAAACAAATAATATTTTTCACAGTGCTGTAACTTCAACACCATTTCTCTGGATTTATTTCTTAATCCTAATCTGTTCATAGACTATAGACTATAAATGAAATAATAATAATAATAATAACAGGTTAAGTTTCATGTAACCTACAGGTGGTGCAGTGTCATTAATAAAATGGAAAACTATTGGCCTTAGAAGCATTCAGATTTTGGTTAAACCTATATTTTCATTGCATGTGGTGTGCTGGTGCATCTCCGAGTGACTCCAGCAGTGCTCTCATGCACAGCCTCGCTTTATTCTGCTCATCTGGGATGAAAGATGGTGGTAAGGAGCCAGTACCGCCTTGTCTGGGCCCCAGCTTTCCTCCTGTAGGCTCCACACTGAAAAGCAGCCCATTATGTGAAGTCCAAATTTTATTGTAGATCAGACAACACAGAGCATTATACAAATCCTGTCTGTTGTTATCTTCTACCGTAATTAGTTCCGTGTGCGTTTTATACCACCAGGATTACATCAGTATTAACAAGCAGAAAAATCTTATGCCAATTTTTTGTCTAAATATTGAATGCAAGATTAATAGGCAACAGAACATTACAATCTTAAAAATCGACCCTATATGGCTGCAGCAGCAAAAGAAGACTTACTAGTTAAAAAAATCACAAAGCATCTTGTTCTTCAGTGCAAGCATTAATACACATATTTGGGGCGAGACTGATGAAAGTTTGAAAGTGTGCTGTGAATGCCCTAAATCCTGACTCTAAGCTAATGCTATCTAAGCAGTGTTCTTTCTGTCTGTCTGTCTGTCTGTCTAATTAAACAGTTCTGGATGTTGGGTAGTTAACAGGAAGCTTAGACAGGTTGAGATGGTGCAAGCCATGGATACCATCAACGTGTCCTTCTTGACTGATTCAGAGAGGGAGCTGATCTTATCAGTGCTGCATCGAGATGAAGAGCTGAGACAGTTAGAGGAACAGCGTGTGAAGTGAGTGCTGAATTTTCACTACAGTGTCTTATTCAAGAGGCTCCTGTTCTCAGGAATTTCAGGCTCTGCACGTCTCTGTGCTTTTCCTAATCTAGCACACCTATAGCTGTGTGTGCTGAAATGTGTGGATGTATTTGCACACTTACATACATGTGGAAAAAGAACGAATAATACATTTTTCTTACACACTTGCACCTTCCAATTCATTCGCCTTCTTCAAAATTAAATCTGTGTATATATATATATATATATATATATATATAATTTTTTAATTGTGCTGAAATGAATAATAGTGGTAAATGAATTGTGAAAGTGACTGAAAAATAGGGTCAAAAATATGCAGTCACAATAAATAAATAAAATTTAAAAAAATAAATAAAAAAAAGCAAAGTGGTGGCATACTGTCATGTAGAGAAACTTGCACCTTCCAATAAATTTGTACTGTGCATCAATCTGTTTTTGAATATCTTTTTACAGCTCAAATACTTTTTTGACATTTCATTCATTTCTAAGTATCATTTTTAAGTATTATTTTGGTTTCTCATCGTTTCTGGGATTTCCACTGCGTATATTTTAATAAAAGTTACATTTTGGTAAGGTTAGGCAAAACTCAAACCATTCCAGTCCTCTGCAGATAAATCTAATTTTTAGAAAGGGCACTGACTGTAATGTGATACACATAACTCAAAAAATAAAGACAAATACTACATTTGATCAATAGGAGACTGAAAGCAGAGTTGTTGGACATCAGGAGGAAGGGAGCAAAGCGCAGCAATGGCAACTACAGTGAGCACAGCTGTGGACGCTGTCAGGAGCCCCTGGGTCGTCTAGCTGCCAACTCCAACCAGTGCCCAGTGTGCAAACACCAAGTGTGCCGAAACTGTCGCACTGTCCAAGCCAAAGGGTTCTGGCTGTGCAGTGTGTGTGCTAAAGAGGCGTGAGTATAAACACATAATGTGTCTCTCTGAGCTCAGAGGCATGGTGGGCTGGAAAATTAGGCCTTTGGTTTTAATGGAACAGGTTAATAGTTAATAGAAGTACTTTTCTGTTGTTCTTTCCCAGGGACCTAAAGAAGTGTACAGGCGACTGGTTCTATGATCAGAGGGTTAACCGTTTTTCCACAGCTCCTGGACATGACATAGTGCGAGCCTCACTCAGGAAGCGGCCTCAGAGTAAGTGCAGGAAACAGATACCAGACAAATGAGTGTGTTTTCTCTATTCTAGAGACAGAGCATGAAAAAGAGAAATAACATGTTAAACTCTAATATTTAATCTTGACAAAAGCTGTTCAGTGGTTAGTGGGGAAACATAGACACAATATGTAAAATAAGAAACAACAGGCTAAGTCTAATAAGTTCCTCTTGTTGAAATTGGCATGGTGCCATCCCAGCAAAGAAGCGTGAAACTACCGGGGAGGTGCTGTTGAACAGTCCAGAGTTGAACTCCAGCCAGACTTTACCAGTACCACGGCCCAGACTGAAGGATCTTGCTCTGGGAAAAAAAAGGTAAATCCACGAGGTGAAAATAGGGGCATGATTTCAATATATAAGACAAGATTATGAAATAATAGTGGCTCAAAAAAGAAAGCTTCAAGACATAGTCATAATTTAGTTACTTAGTAAAGAATATGGTGGTCGATATCTGCTGCAGGATGAAAAATGGCCAGAACAAACAAATGAAGTTAATATCAACAACGTCTGTTACTTTGAAATGTTCAAAAAGGCTTTTTAATGTTCTGTTTGGATCTGTTCTTTAAATACCTTGATTTGTACCATTTACCATAGGAGTGTTCAGTCTTATCCCTGAACAGCTGGTATGGCAGCAGGTTTTCATTTCAGCCAATCAGGAGCCACACCTGATTCCACCTGTTTAATCAGTTGGCCTTCAGTCAGCTAGTAGGTGTGACTGTAGCTTGGTCAGTATGAAAACATGCAGCCACACTGGCCCATGGCACGTAGCATATGGCACTACTGTTTTAGTACATTCAGATGATTTTGGGTCTTGCAATGATTCGTGCGCTGATTTGGATGCATATTTGAGTTCATTATCTTGTTACTTCTAGTCTGGTGCTTGGCAGAATTCATGATTTTGTCAGGCTTCACAAGGACCCTGGACCAATGTATTTTACAGTTGATATCAATGCTTTTCCTTGTATGAAGTTCAAGTTTTTCTGCAAACATGCTGATGGTGTGTACAAAAAGTCATGTGATTCCAGCTGTAGTTCCAATGAAGCTTAGCAAAAATGAGACCTTGAATTTTATGGTTTCCTCTTAGTTGATTCCAGGAAGTGTGTTTTTTTTCTGCTGTCCTTTTAACAGCTTATAATGGAAGTGCTGCACAATAGTCGATTTTGAAACTTGGTCAACATCAAGAATCAATTAAACAGGTGCAATTGTATGTCCTTTGTATATCCATTACCTGACTTGCAGAGTAACAACCATCTGTCTATTTTGTGTTGAAAACATGTTGGTAGTTCCTAGACACTGAGAGCAATTCCCTAAGCACCAGATGAAAGATGTCTTAATGAGGACATAATTGACTTATAATTGGCCTTCAACTATGAAATATTAAAACAACTCCCATTTTCCCTGAATAGGGAAGCCACAGTGAGGCCAACAGCCAAAACCGCATCTTTATGGATGTTGCTTTGTGCACAGGGGCATTGTGATCATACACAGAGTCCCTTAGTTTCAGGGAAGGAAATATTAATGCAACAGTGTGCTTTTAACATTGTGGCAACAGTTTGGGAAAGGCCCACATGTAGAGGGACACATGATGGACAGGCGGACAGAAAGACAGACCCCTCCAAAAGTATTGGAACAGCAAGGCCAGTTTTTTGTTTTTGCTATACACTGAAGACATTTGGGTTAAGATTCAAAAGATGAATATGAGACAGTAGATTTCAAGAATTTCAGCTTTCATTTCCTGATATTTATATCTGGACATGTTAAACAACTTTTAGCATGGCACCTTTGGTGACAGACCACCCAATTTTTAGTTGAGCACAATTATTGGAACAGTAAATAACACTTAATATTTGGTTGCATATCCCTTGCTTGCAATAACTGCATCAAGCCGGCGACCCACAGACATCACCATATTGTTGCATTGTTCTTTTGTGATGCTTTTCCAGGCTTGAACTGCAGCTTCTTTCAGTTGTTGTTTGTTTTGAGGGGTTTCTCTGTTCAGTCTCCTCTTCAGTAGGTGAAATGCATACTCAATTGCATTAAGATCTGGTGATTATCTTGGCTAGTCTAAAACCTTCCGTTTTTTTCCACTGATGGAGTCCTTTGTTGTATTGGCAGTGCGTTTTGGATCATTGTTTTGCTGCATGATCGAGTTCCTCCCAATTAGATGCAGTTCTCTATAACTTGGCAGACAGAATATTTCTGTAGACTTCTGAATCCATTCTGCTGCTGCCATCATGAGTTACATCATCTGTAAAGATTAGTGAGTCCATTCCATAAGCAGCCATGCAAGCCCAAACCATGACACTACCTCCATCATGCTTGACCGATGAGCTCGTATGTTTTGGATCATGAGCAGATTGTTTCTTTCTCCACACTTTGGCTTTTTCATCACTTTGGTAGAGCTTAATTCAATTCAATTCAGTTTTATTTGTATAGCGCTTTTAACAATGGACATTGTCACAAAGCAGCTTTACAGAAATAAATGGATTCACAAAAAATATATTGCAAATATGTGAATTTATCCCTAATGAGCAAGCCAGAGGTGACGGTGACAAGGAAAAACTCCCTGAGACAATATGAGGAAGAAACCTTGAGAGGAACCAGGCTCAAAAGGGAACCCATCCTCATCTGGGTGCAACGGATAGTGCAATTATAAATAAATCCCTTCTATTATTGTGTACTATATGGACAAATAGTGCAATTGTGCAACCAGTAAATTCATCAGAGTTTTTGCAAGAAGTCCAGTTGGTTAAAATCTATCCACTGTCTACTGATGGAGTCCTGAGTATGAAGGTGCTCGTGACAACTGCAGCCCCAAAGCCACTACAGCAATCGCAGTCCCAAGCCATTACAGTACAATTTCCCATATGTGATCCCCAAGCCATCTCCACGGCCCTCAGGTGGCACTATCCCCAGCAATCCAGATGGTTCTTCAGGCCGTCCATATGGGGCCACCCCCAGCAGCAGCGAGCGAACTCAACCGATGAGAACTCCAACCAGAAGTAGGGCATCAGGATGGGTCAAGCAGTGAGGAGGAGCAGAAGGGGCATCAGGATGGGTCAGGCAGGTCTGGGGAGCAGAAGGGGTCAGGATCACTGGCATCTCAGAAGTAGCATGTATAGCTCGACAGAGAGTGAGGGAGAGAGCAAGATGGAGAGAGAGGGAGAGATTGTTAGGTAAGCTTTTGTCCTCTAATGGCTAAGGACAATGTACTTTGTGAGAGTGCAAGACTAGCTATGACAGCATAACTAAAAGGGAGAGCCAGAAGCTAACACAGACATGAGGGCACCCTGGGACATAAAGAAGCCAGCCACTCCACCGTCAACAAACCTGAGTTCTGGAATCTTGGTTCCAGACCTTGTGTGGCTCATCTCTGTATTTCTTTGTGAAGTCCAATCTGGCCTTTTGATTCTTACTGCTGATGAGTGGTTTGCATCTTGTGGTATGGCCTCTATATTTCTGCTCTCAAAGTCTTCTTCAAACAGTGGATTGTGATACCTTCACCCCTGCCCTGTGGAGGCTGTTGCTGATGTCACTGACTGTTGTTTTTGGGTTTTTCTTCACAGTTCTCACAGTGTTTCTGTTATCAGCTGCTGTTGTTTTTCTTGGCAGACCTGTTCCATGTCTGTTTGTTAGTAGACTAGTAGACCAGTGGTTGGTTTCTTTCGTTGTTTCTTTCTTTCAGGACATTCAAAATTGTTTTATTGGCTGTGCCCATTGCCTGTGGAATGGATCTGATCAAGTTTCCATCTTTTCTCAGCTTTAAAATGGCTTGCTTTTCTCCCATAGTCAGCTCTCTGGTCTTCAAGTTGCTTTATCCTTTTAACAACAAATGCAGTCTCACAGGTGAAACCCAGGGCTCAAATCAAGAGTAAACATTGCTATCACAGCTATTAATTGTTTAAACAATCAATCTAACAGGACACACCTGGGCAACAAGAAACAGTTGTAGGTTACATGTTCCAGTATTTTTGATCACTTGAAAAATGGGTGGATTCAAACAAAAGGTGCAATGTTGTTTAACACATCTAGATGTAAATCTCAGGAAATGAAAGGTGACATTCTGATCTATCGTCTCATATTCATCTTTTGATGTCAAACCCAAATGTCTTGAGTGTAAAAAAAAAAATAAAATAAATAAATAAAAATTGTGAAATCAAGGATAAATTTCAGCAGTGTTGTATCTGTACTCAGCCCATCCAGTGAGCATCTGCAGCAGAGCGACACAAACTTGGCAGACAATGCCAGCCTCAGCAGTAGCCGTGCTGACACCGACTCTTTCTCCGGTACTCCATCGACACAGAGGTGCAGGTTTACTTAACTACTGGACAAGAAAATACTGTGTAATTATTTCTGAGCACATTAAACAGAAACTTTTGAATTTAGGAAAGAGGTCGTGAACAGTTTGAGTGGAACAGTTTCCACTGCATCAAGTGTGTCCCCTCCTCCTAAAACCCACAGTCCTTCTGGATCCTCTACAGGCACAGAGACTGTGAGTGGACAAACATTCCTCAGTCTTTCCATCCATCTAATTAGTACTCATAGATGGTCACAGCACTGTATTTTAGTGTGTTTTTTTTTCTGATCTAACTCTCCTGTCCCCACATCTCAGCTTATCACAAAGAGGTGGTGGGGTTAGAAAGGGTTAAACACTGAAGAGGACATTACTGTGACCTTCTGGAACCTGATATCACTGCACTGTATTTGTTTCCATTTTACCTCTTTACCTGCATAACTGCTGACATAATCTCTCTTGTAATTCAGTCATCTTTAGTTCATCAAATTAATATATGCCCAGAGTCCCTGAATGATGTGGATGGCCTTTTCAAGAAGAGTGTTAGAAGAGTGCACAAAATATCAGGTAATGTTTTTCAGTCACACCCAGATTAAAGACATTCAATTGGGGTTGCCTAATTTCAGACCATTAAAACAAAGTTACTTTTTTTTTTATCAGTTGCAAATTCTCTACTATTTTAAAAGTACTGCGGCTTTACTAATAACCACAATTAAAGATATTTTTCTTGAACTGACCTAATTTTAACTGATAATTTGTGTTACTGGACACTTGGTTGCTTAGTTTCCCTGACAGCATTTGGTGGTTTCAACTGCAAGTATTCTTGGATTATTAAACATAAAAGTCTAAAAATGCTAAATTCCCATATCCAATTTATTCAAGAACTTCTCCAACAAACTGCTTTATGGTGCATAGTAGAAGAAGGCAAAATGACTAAAAAGGGGAAAATTGAAATAAAAGAAATTAAAACAGAACACTTCACTCTTTTTGGCGAGGGTTTTTTTTTTGGCCTCTTTTTCACTCTCACTCCTTCCTGTCAGCTTAAGGGTTACAAACATGTCTTCTCTCATTACTTTTAATAGCTTGTGAATGCATTGTTAGCTCCCTTCTTCCTCTCTCCCTTTAGCTCAAAAGAGATTTTTATAACTAAACCCGAACAAATATTGTGATAGACCTTGGACTCACCTAATTCATATTTTAACTCATTTGTTTCTGAAAGAATAACTGAACCCGTGGTAAAGCACACATGATGATAATGCGTGTGTTGCTGGTGATGGACACGCTCCGGATAAAATATGCCTTGCAGAACCTCTTTAAGACCACCAGGATATTTCTTTAAAAATACAGATTCTGTATTAATCATAAACATCAATCACTCTGACATGTTAATCACATAAGTATAAAATATGAATAAAAGGATGTAAATTAGGGATCAAATCTTAAACAACTTGCCTTGGGTAAATTCTGCACTTCTCAATCAGCCCTGTGATTATAAACCTGAATTCACTGTGAATTTGAGATGTTCTGTTCACTCTGGTTTTGTTCAAATAGTTCAGAACAAGATCCATTTAGCTTACTGCTAAGAAGTGAAAGGCTGAAAATATTTAGGAACTACTGTTTTGTTTGCTTAGATTTTAAGCCAGCCTCTGTAATGGACGTTCGCTTTGAAGGGACTGAGAACACCGCAGCCTCCATGGGAGACAGAAGCAAGTCAGTTCCAGGTCTAAACATAGTGAGTTTTCTTTTCTGATTGACCTACATAACAGTCTGTCTCATAGGATGCCTCAAAAATATTGCTTTGGCATACATGCAGTGTTTCAGATGGCATATTCCTGCAGGATGAAGAGGAGGAGGAAGAGGATATTGATAATTTGGTCAGCATTCACAGAAGGACTGTGGGGGACAGCACCACCAATCTGCGTGGCTCCAGTGTAAAATACCATGTTAATTGTTAATTGAACAAGTTCTTTCATATAATCTGCAACTCCTACAAGAATGTGTTTGTATTTTTGCAGAGCACTCTGGGCAGCATGATGAGTGTGTACAGTGAGGCAGGGGATTACGACATTGTGGACGTCAGTGGGGACATTGTCTTCTCCCTCCACTATGATGAGAACATGCAAAAACTCTCTGTTCTCATCAAAGAGTGCAGAGGGCTGGCTTACGCTGACACTGCCAAGAAGAAGTGCAACCCGTAAGTGTTCACCACTACTGATGGCTCTGATGCTTTTAATATAGAAGTTTCTTTGTAGTTCATAGAAGTTGAAGCCAGTGTAGTGATGCCAAAAGTGGTGAAGAAGAAGAAAGAAGAAAGCCTTCACTTGTAACACATGTATTGCAGTACAGTGAAATTCTTCCCTTTGCATATCCCAGTTTCTAGGAAGTTGGAGTCAGAGCACAGGGTCAGCCATGATACAGTGCAGTGGTGTCACTTTTAAGTGAACTTTAGAATTCTGCGGAATTTTAAAAAAGCTGTCATCTGTCTTTTGCATGTTAGCTCTTCACAATTAGAAACCATTATAATGGTCTAGGTGCAAATGTGAACCACTGGGCAGATTGTGAGGCAAAGAACAGTTGTGCATGTAGTAAAATTCTGTACTATAAACCACACAGTGATGCTTCCCAGCTGTTTTTTGTCCCCTGCTGTAGATATGTCAAAAGTTACCTCCTCCCAGACAAATCTCGTCAGAGCAAGAAGAAAACGGCTATCAAGCGTAACACCATCAACCCCAGCTACAATGAGACATTAAAGGTACTGCTTTACTCATGTGTTGCAGTATATTGGTACTTCTTAAGAAAATATGGTCCATGACTTATCTTTTAAAATCCGGTATTTGCTATATTGTTTGTCCAGTGACTTATGACCTATTAATGCTTGTATTCACCCCAATCTCAGTGCATGACTCGAACACAAATACTGATTCTTACAATTGCCTTCTTTTTAATCTACATGAGTACACAATTTATGCTGATGAAATGACATCTTCATGAGGCTGCACAGTGTAAACCAGCCACTTTGAAAGCAAGGCCTCACCATTCAATCATTCATTCAATCTTCCGTAACCTATATGTGCTGTGTCAGTGTGGATTATTTACCTCTCTTTCTTGTCCATTTTTTCCTAGTACTCTATCAGTCGCTCCCAGCTGATGTCTCGTACCCTCCAGCTCTCAGTGTGGCATTATGACCGTTTTGGGCACAATGCTTTCCTCGGGGAGGTGGAGATACCACTGGACTGCCATGATATTGACTCAAACCAAGAGGAGTGTGTGACGCTCAGAGGAAAGGTGTGATGTGCAATGGTTTAATCCAATGCAGTTCACTCATGTTATATAAGTATTGTACTAAAGTATTGGATCTGATTTAACGTTGCAGTTTTAAATGGTAGTTCTTTCTGTATGCAGACGGGCAACTCTTCGACACTGTCACCTTTTTCCCAGTACAAAGGAGAACTGGTGATTTCTCTAAAGTATGTCACAGAGGCAAAGGCAGCTGGAGAAAAGCCCAGAGGTGAGAGAACAGTTCCCCAGTTCCTTTAGTCAGAGGTGGCAGTAGTACACATGTTCTGTACTCTTCTCTTCTGGGTGCCACTGGATAGTGAGATTGTAAATCATTACTCTTCCACAACTGTATACTATAAAGTCAAACAGTACCGAGTGTCTTAAAAGGAAGTTCAGTATGAGCAGGGTCTTTATGATTACAGCAGAAGTTTTAAGGTACAAGTCTGTAGTATCCATTGGAATTTTTAAGGTATCCATGTGGGACCATCCACAGCAAAGCTCTCAGACTTTGCATGATAATAATTCACAATACAAACTGGCTAGATAAATGTGTAATGTACCTAACAACAGATAGATATTTGTAGTGAGATAACGTATATTATATCAAAGGTACTCGTCTCTTTGTACATATTTTTTGTATTCGAGGGATAATTGTTAAAGGTGAGTGGCTTGTGGTTTTTCAGTTGTTTTTGGTGTAAGACAATATGCATGGATTTGCATGTACAGCGTGAAACGTGAAATGTAGAACACACGTGTATGTGTGAAAATATATATATATATAATGTGCAGAAAGAGTTTAATTTTCTTTTGAAATGTAGTGAGTACACCTTCAGAAGTATTAAGTGAGACACTTAAGTACAGATACTTGAAAGCTGTATTTAAGCATCATAACAATATAATTATACTTTGGTACTTCACAGCTCTGCCTCAGTAAAGATAGCTGAGAACTGAAGTTACATTTATTGTCCGTCCCCAGGCAAAAAGGCCAAAGTTGATGCTGGTGGAGAGCTGCACGTTTTAATAAAGGAGGCTAAGAATCTTTGTGCGATGAAAGCAGGGGGCACGTCCGATTCCTTCGTGAAAGGGTTATCAGATTAAATTCATCCTAATAAACATTTAATTACCTTTTTTATGAAGTTGCATTTTAAAATAGCTTATAATTGGTTTTCCGCTTTCCTGCTTCGCGATGGTGTCGTGCAGATACCTGCTGCCGTCTACAAGCAAGTCGACAAAGAAGAAGACGCAGGTGGTGAAGAAGACGGTGAACCCACACTACGACCACACATTTGTATACAAAGATGTGTGTCTGGAGCAGCTAAAGGGCATGTGTCTAGAGCTCACAGTCTGGGACCGAGAAGCCATGTCCAGCAACGATTTTCTGGGAGGAGTGCGTTTGAGCTCAGGGGCAGGTTTGTGCCTAGCTATGTCTACACAACACATGTTTTTATGATTCCTTTATCATTCAGACTAAAACATTTTCCCCATTATTGCACCATTATGTTTAAGAAGGATCAAAAGAGCTTCAGAGAATAATTTTCTACAGCTAGATTACAGATATTACTTTTACTTAGTTGTTTTTATATTGGAGGATAATACAGAATCTTGGGTAATTGCTACAAATGATGTTGTGGTGTTAGTGTGTGGTGGATTGTATTTTCCACTGGCTGCCTTGTATAGAATATTATTTCAGATAATGGTTTGAAATTTGTGTGTCTGCAGTGCGACTGAAGGAGGGGAAGCGGGAGTGGGTTGCTGACTCAACAGGAGAGGAAGTGTCTTTGTGGCAGAAGATGATGCAGTTCCCAGATTCCTGGGCAGAGGGCAGTCTCCCCCTGCGTTCGTCCATGGGCAAGTGAAAGTAAAGACGCTGGCAATGTGCCAAGATTAGCAAGAAACACATGGGTTGGTATTGCAAATCCTTTGGTGAAAACATTCCAGTTTTCAATATTATAAACAGTATAAACACTTCAGACCAGGTGACCACCTATTTTTATCTCTTCAGTACAGGCCAGTTTAAGCAGAGAACTGAACTGAATTTTGTGCTTATGGGTGCAATTCAGTGCATTTATTTTCTATTTCCTTTTTATGTATATACAAGTAAAATCGCAATATTGCTAAACGTTTATAAAAATGCTGGAGCAAAAATGATGCACAAAACATAATCTTTATTGGCATTCCTCCTGAATGAGTACAGTTGCCTAATTCTAAAAATGTGTATACAAAGCTGTAATTATTTACTGCCTAATGACAAAGCTGAGTTACTGTAGGTCCTGACTACGATACACGTCTTATAAAAACAGCTATATACAATTCACTTAATAAATATTATATAATTTTTTGCACTATTCCTGTTAGCTGTGCTATGTACAAAATACTGAGGATTCTGAAATACATTTCTTATGTCTAAAAACACAACCCATAAAAAGGACAGTATTTCAATACACAGTTACAATATAGACATCTGTAATGTGTGCGAAAGCAACACTATCTAAACATAGAAAGTAGAATCCTCGCAAAGCACAGCTTTGCTGTTCATGGCCCACTTGGTGTTGATGTGGAGTGAATCTTTTCTGGCTCAGTCACAAAGGTCTTTGTTTAGCTGCAGCCTCTCTCGCTCCTCCTCTGTGAGAAGATACTCGTCGATGTAAGTGTAGAGTTCATCTGAGGTGGTGGGGTTAATGAAACGTTCCCGGTCCACACCAAGTTCATCAAGCAACACCATGTTGAAGTATGAGCGAGTGATCTGTAGCGCCTGCCTGTAATTAACCCATACACAAACATAATAGAGCTGCAGTTTAATGACATTAATTGGAAAAAAGTTTACAATTTGTTTGTTTATCATTAATAGTAAAGTTAGAGTGTGTTTAAGGAGATAGCCAGTGATACTACAAATGTTTTGCAGCTAACCTGAGACCCTCAATGACTTCAGTGTCTAGAAATTGTTCTTTAATCCGGCCCACTTCTCGAGGTGGAATGCCTATCAATTCAATCACTGTCACACGTCGAAGATCCAGACCACATCCAGCTCTCTAAGAGATTAAACATTGACATGGTTTCCAATAGAAATGTATTTGTATTTGAGATTTCCAAAGATATAAAGCTATTGGACCCTTAGAAGTAACAGACCTGTAGCATGATGTTCTGAAGCTTGTAGTACTGGTCAGTTGCACTTGGAGTGGACACAATGAGGACTCTCCTCTTCTCATAGAACTGGTCAAGCAGGGCACCAGCGGACCTGATGTCAGTTTTGATCTGCATCACTAATAAAGGCACCACTTTCAATAGGTGTTTTCTTTACATTCAGTCATTTGCTCTTATACAAAATTAATCAAATGAGGAAACTCATTTCCTTTTGAAAAAAAAAAACTCTTTCATAGAATATATCCTGTTATTGAAGGTTATTGTATAGGTTTTATTTTAATGATGCCTCTACATTAAAAAAAAAAGAACAAAGTAGCAGAGGAGTATGAGTTTCCCCCAGGGATTGGCAAAAATACATATGTTTAATAAAAAAAATGGCAAAAAAATGTAAATGTTTAAAAATTACATACTGCGACTGTAAAATGTATTCAAATAAATTAGTTTTTTTTTTTTAATAAATACATTTTGTATAACTAGAACCTTGCTAGCAGAGAATTTCTAGCTGTATACCAGATGTCTGCTGTACAATCCATCAAAATTACCTGTAAGTTAAAATCATTTCCTTGTACAAAGTATTTTATGCATTTTGAAAATATGCACTTTTATTTTCCTGTGACCACCAAATACAAATTACAAAATCATATTCTGCATATCAAATGAATTTTTTAAAATACATGCACCTACAATAGCACCCTGGTAATTTAGTTGCCTGGTAATCACTCACAAATGCACTCCGGGGCTTCATCTGACCAGCTGCGGTTGAACAGGCAGACTCGGGTGGAGGTGCCACTCCTCTCATAACCAGCATCACAGTGATACTCGCACACAGCTCCATAATTATTGCCTTCAGATGAGCAGCTCACGTATCCATGCAATGGGACCTTCAGCACAGGACATCTCCTGACTGGGGAGCAGGAAACCAGAGCAGAAATCTAACGTTATATAAAGCTCACAGAGGCCATTTAAGAGTGTAGGGTTTTTAAAGTGTGTGTCTGGTTGTCAGTTCTGCAATTATACCTTCAACATGCACTATAAACTTGCAGGTGGCCATGTTCCGGGCCTGGTCATAGACTTTGTAGCGAATTACATACTGCCCCTCACTAAATTCCGACCCTGATTCTGGTCCATTTCGTAAAATCCTGGGAAAGAATGAAAAGTCTTCAGTTTATCTGTCCCCAATTTTCATTATGGGAAAGAAAATATGCCATACATACTGCAGTGCTCTGTCAGCCATATCGGTGGCTGTGGGACGTTCCCAGGACACTGTGGCAGTAAGTTTTCCTGGTTCTGCAACCTTTACTCTGGATAAAGGACATTTCAGTTTGGGGGGGTCATGATCTGAAATAATTGAAGTTTGTTGCAACATTAACAACACAGTTCTCTGTTTTTCACCTTAGAAAACTGAAGAAAATTTTATCTAATGTACAAACATGCCCTGTAATTCACATAGAGTTTATGGGAATGCCTTAGATGATCTCTTGGACAAGTAAAATATGGCAATTGTTTTGGAGATCAATGCGCAACACTGACTGCTTAACCAAGTCATTTATATCCATATGCGTTCTGAAAAAGATGATGTCCGATTTAATCTTTATATTCTGTCCAATACTTCACAATGGATCCATCTATTTTAAAATACCCAAAATATATTATGTTCATCTTAATAATTAACTATTATCTATATTATTATATTGTTATAAGTATTAATTATTCATACACAATTCAACTCAAGTAACTCACATCAGCTCAGTTAACAGCGTAAACCCATATGAAGCCCTTTTAGTTTTTGAGGGTTTTTTAAGATATATTTATTTAAAAAAAATAAAGGGTAGAAATATCAAACTAGGCCATATGTACCTGCACAAGAGGGCTCTGCACCGCTCCAGCTCCCCCCTTCCTGGCAAACACGATAACGGTCCCCTTCAATCTGGTAGCCTTGAAAGCAGGAGTAGTCACACCTGGAGTAAACCATAAAGCTCCTACTACAGCTGTACGTACCATGCTGGATGTGAGGGAGCACACGGCATCGCACCACTGAGAGAATCAGTGAGACAAAAACATTGTTGTACTATTATTATCATTATTACGTATACAGAGGAAACAGACAGCTTTACAACACAGACCAGAAAAAACTCATGCTTACAGCAAAAACACATCATCACACAACATAGGACTTGCATGGGGGAAAAAACACTCCAGCTAGAGAAGGATCAGAAGGTCATGAGTTCAAATCTCAGCACTGCCAAGCTGTCACTGCTGGGCCACTGAGCAAGGCCTTTCACCCTCAACTGCTCAGTTGTATAAATGAGATAAGATGTAAGTCAGCCTGGATAAGGGTGTCGGCCAAATGCCATAAATGTAACATTGCGCTTTAAAGAAAGGTAACTTGTGGGGAGGGTTGCCAGGTTTCAGCAAAATTCCCACCCTGACTGCATCTCAAAAAAGACTTGAGGATAACCCAAAATGTTCAGGAAAAGGTAGGCATACATCTGCAATACACAGACATTATACTTGGGACCTGGCAACCATCCTCACAGAATTAAAAAAAAAAAACAAAAAGCATTTATTAGCATTCATTCATTATACTTATGGGAGACTTGGTTTAAGCCTGACTGCCTTACTGAGCTCCAAAATAAAACCACTTTTCTGCCATATTTCTCTATAAACAAAAGAAATTTGCTTTCATATTCCGAAATGGCCAAGTCAAATGCCTGACCTGATTCAACTGAGTAGGTTGAGCATGCATTTCACTTGCTGAAGGCAAAACGCCCCAAGAACAAGCAGGAACTGAAGACAGCTGCAGTAAAGGCCTGGCAGAGCATTACCAGGGAAGGAACCCAGCGTCTGGTGATGTGTATGAGTTCCATACTTCAGACTTCACTGACTGCAAAGGATTTGCAACCGAGTATTAAAAATCAAAACTGAATTTATGATTGTTAGTTTGTCCAATTACTTTTGTTCCCATAAAAAGGAAAGAGGGGGACAAAGCTCATATTCATTTTTTAATTTCAACTCCAATATACTGTGGTAGACAGCTAAAATAACAATAACTTTGTCAATGTCCAATTACACTCACCATCTGCTGAGGCTGAGATGCTGTTCTGCTCACCATGGTTGTAAAGAGTGATTATTTGAGTTACTGTAACCTTTCCTCCATTTTGTGTAAACTCTAGAGAATGTTGTGTGTGAAAATCCCAGGAGATCAAAGTTTATGAAATACTCAAACCAGCCCATCTGGTACCAACAACCAACAAGCCACGGTTAAAGTCACAGAGATCACACCTTTTCCCCAGTCTGATGTTTGAGGTGAACATTAACTGAAGCCCATGACCTGTAATCTGCATGATTTTATGCATTGCACTGCTGCCACATGATTGGCTGGTTGGATAGCTGCATAAAAGTGCAGGTGTACAAGTGTTCCTATTAAAGTGAGCATATTTATGGCCCTGACTGTGGCTCACTCAGACCGTGTACTGTGCACAGAGCATATGTCTGCTGGGCTCTTTAAAAAATGATAATTTAATAATTTTTCAAAATATTGTGCACACATTGCGTGTGTTTTTCATTATTCTTAAATGATCAATCTCCCAAAAGAAAATGTTCTCATAAAATCATACAGGTATTATAATGAAATGCCACTTAAAGGGGATCCTATTTTGACTTGCAGCAGCTCTGTAAGTGCAGCCCAGATTTATAACAGATTCTGATAATATGTTAAGCAAACTTTCCTAAACTTTCTGGAACAAATGTTAAATAAATCTGATAAAATACTATTACATGGCTGCTGTTGTCAACGTAGTCAACAGTTTTTTGGGAAAGACATCATTGATTTGAAACAGTCATGCTACATTCTCAGTCACATTAGACAGAAGATAGTAAGCTTTCCAGAAGGGTCCACAGGCCATTTGGTTCAGGCATGGGGCAGACCACGCTCACCTCCAGTTTAAATCCAAATATGAAAACAGATACAAATATTTTGAGCACTAAACAGATTCAAATACACAGAGTGGCATTGCGTTACACTCCTACTTTATAAGTCATAAGCAGGAGATGCCCACTGTACCGGATGTGGCTGGGTGTGGGCTGAAATTGGGTAGCCAGTGTTGCTTAAGTAGTATGGTTATAGCCAGGAGCCCAATGAAAAGGGAATTACTGTAAACACGATGAGTCATAATAAAAACATAAAAGATGTTAAAACTTTGGTTTACGTTCAGAAATATTACAAAGGTGAGGGAAGAAAAAAAAAACATTTTTAAAACTAAGTGGTCGCAGGTAATGCCAAGGCTTCACACTACACAGGAAGGTTTCTTAATGACCCTATCAATTTGAATGATAAGGATTATACATTTGAACGCTAGGGTCCAAAGGTCAAAGATTATATTTAGTGCCAATTATTAAAACCTAATCCATATTTTTATATATCTCAAATGTTTATATCTTGACTATAAGAGCAGGTGGTGGTATGGATGTGGTGAATTTCATGCTTACACAAATCTGGGTATCAACATTGAAAACTCTGAGACAGCATATAATGTGACACAGGGATAATATATAAATACAGGTACATAAAGAGAGCCAGGAACTGATCCCGGGCAGACAACCTGAGCTACAATAGCAGTAACATCTTTGTTTGTCAATTACAACAAAATGATGTATGTTCCTAAGAGGAAATTTGTACCAAGCAAGAGTTAAGTCTGTAACTCCAGTAGCTGAGAGATTAGTGTGTCCTGATCTACTGTATAGAAGGTAGCAGTGAAATCAAGGAGTTGATGGGTCAATAGTTTTAAGTAAGGCAGGGTCAAGTCAGGTTTCTTAGGAAACCTGGGCATGACAGTTGCATTTTTAAGAGCAATAGGGACATAACCTGAATCAAGTGATATGTTAATGAAATGAGAGAAAGGAGCAGAATTGATAAAGAGAGAATTCTTTAGGAGAGGAATGGGGACATGATTAAGCAAGCAGGAAGATGCATTAGATTTAGAGACGAGTCCAGAAATATGGTTTGGTACCATTCCTCTGGTGTTTTAAGAAGCATATTACTTTTTTGTATTAAAGGGAGACTGTAGGGTGACATATTTTGCTAATTTTCTCATTAAAGAATCTAAGAAAAGCATCACGGTGCTCAACTGAACAAAAGACTGCACCTGGGGACAGGGAAGTAGTTAGTAACAGTAAAGAGAATTTTGGGTGTGAAATCAGTTCCACTGATTACAGAGGAAATATGACAATGGAGATCAGAAGTTAACCGTGGAGAGGAGCACTTTGAACAAGTCTAGTCTTTAATGGGACCAGCTAATCAAATGTCAGAAATGGCATTAGAGCTAGAGACATTAGAGCTCTGATAAGGACTGATGATTATGTGGCTTATCTTATAGAGTCTAGCTGGAAATTGATATTATTATCACAACACTGACAGGAAGAAGAACATTATAGACATTTTGACTTGTGGTTCACTTACTTCTGCAGTAAGCAGTTCCTGACCAGCGGCGGCTGGTCATGCACTGTACAGATGATTGCCCCAGAAGTTTATATCCCCGATCGCAGGACAGTGTACACCATGTCCCTAATGAGTTGCGATAGTTCCCACCTCGTGGAGAAGAACATGTTACCTGCCCATTGTGTAGTTTAAGTGTTTGACACCAATGGGGATCTGCCAGAAAAAGAGCAAATACAAGTGACTATTCAGTTATGGATTCAATCAGTGTTGTTTATCCTAATGTTCTGTTCTCTGCTTTTACAAATTATGGCCTATTGACCCTGGCTCTAATTTTATAGCAATACAATTGCAAAACGTATTTTAAAATACCCAATGTACTGTATACTCTTTTATTAATTATTAGCAATATAGACCTTTTCATATACTTCGAGGACAAAGTGTAAGTGCAGACAGTGTGTCTATGATGTACAGAACCATTTCTGCTGTAAGATATATTGCACATTGGGAGGGAGTAAGGGGGATTATGGAGGGGATCATTTCTGTACATAAGAAACCTTGTTTCCCACACAAAGGCTGAGAAAAATAAGAAAAGAGTGTTTCCCTTTCCCAGTGTCTGAATTTTTGGGCTAGTTTTAGGTCTTTTGTGTGGTTTTTAAGATGTAGTTAGGCTGGAATTTTTTTCCTGAAACCTGACAACCCTGGTTAGTGATATTAGCTCTTTGGGAAACACACCTGCTGTATCGAACACAGTTGAACAAAGGTATGTCTAAATCCTATAGCATGAGTCAAGTGTGATAGCCTCTTGAATTAACTTTGTTTGAGGCTATTTTGTTATTGTCATCCTGCCCCACCGAATTCTTTGGTCATGAGCCACTACTGATGGCAGATGTGTGCTGGCACAGGCATGAGTGAGAATAAATCACCTTTACTTTTACAAAGGTCACTCAGTTGTTCATAGTTTTATTTCATTTCATTAATTTAGTTCATTTTAGGTTGAAATTATCTGAACATAACCAATGTAATGTAATTTTTTTTGTATTTAAATAATTTTACAGCTAATTTTCTGTTCGTTACTTACACTTATAGTCCAACTCTGGAGTATAATATGTCTCCTCTTGTACCACTTCATTGCTGCTGCTGGGATACATGGCCCCTGAGCCTGTGGATAAATAATATTTACTGGATGATTTGTTGACTAAAGGTAACAGTGAAAATGGTGACTGTGGCAGAAAATTACAATGAGTGATAAAATCTAGGTTCTCTGTGTTAAGAAGATACAACTGAGTGCATACCCTTAAAGCAAAATAAAGAAGACAAAGAATTTTCATTTATAACAACATCTGTGCTTGGGTTTTACAGATGTTCCTTCTTTCAAAAATAGTTAAGAACTTAATGAAAAATACAAATGATATCTAAAGTGACATAATTCCATCCTGCTCAACTCTGATCTGCTAGATGCCATTCACTCTCTGGAGACTGAGTCATGGTAAAACCCTGATGTCTTGGATTTTACCTTATGTTTCAAAATATTGCCTTGTGGCAGGATACAAATATTTCATTTTTAACTTTTTTACCCACCCATCAATGTCTATTACCTTATCAGAGCACAAGACCAAGACTCACTGTGTTTCCTGCATACTCCTTATAAGCAAAATATGAAATATGAAGTACCTTCATTGTTTCCTCTCTCACAGTCGACCCTGTTTTGTGTACTGTATGGGAAAACTGTACTTTATATTGAATAATATTGTAAGTGAAAACACTGTGGACACATTACATGAGTCAGTACAGTAATTATGGTTTTGGCATCTTGCTTTGGTGTCAAGGGGAAATTTGGAAGATTGCCTAGAGAAAGAGCTTAGTTTGGACTTGTGGAAATTTAACCCTAACACCTTTACCAAAACTCACATTTCTGAGCAGGCTGGTACATTACCTTTTTTAAATAACCCAAGTTCAATAAAAGAGTTAAAATGAGTACATACCTAACACTGGCAATAAAACAAATCAAATCCAAACACAGTAATATCCTTCACTGAAAATTTTAATACTGCTAAAGGGTTACTCCTTACAACAGTGTATTTTTAGGCAAAGATCCCAGAGGGATTTTGTTTGTTTTTTTTTTATCAACCTTCCACTAAAAAGAGAGAGAATCTGGATTTTACATGCCTCATCTTAAAGACACTAAAACTATTTTTTCTTTTTTGTCACTCTTGCTAAGGCATAGTATAGACGGGCGGCAAAGTGAAGGGAAAAAACATAAAGTGTCTCAGTAAGATGGTAGGCCACCACGAGCCACTAGAACAGCTTCAGTGCAATTTGGCATAGAATCTACAAGCCTCTGGAATTGTACTGAAGGGATGAATACTGTTATTCCAAAAGATATTCCCTTAACTGGTGTTTTTTTTTTTTTTTTTTTGGTGGTGGAGAGCACTGTCTAACACGTCACAGGTTTGGGCTGAGATCTGGTGACTTTATTTTCATTCTTATCAGACTATTCATTCCTCATACCTTGTGGATGAAGACATTGTCATCCTGGAACTACCATCAGGATAGAAATGTTTTATCATAGGATAAACGTGATAAGTCAGAATGACTTTGTGTTGATTTGTGATGACCCTTTACTCTAAGGGGACAAGAGGACCCAAAGCATGCCAGCAAAATGCTCCCCCACACAACACCACCCCCACTACCACCACCAGTACAACAGAGCCGCCAATTTTTCCAACCTTATTATTCTACCACTCTTGGCCTGCCATATGCATATCGCATGTAAAAATGCAATTAGTTTCATCTAACAGATTCTAAAAGAAAGAATGTGAATGTTTTGGAAACATGCATGACCAATAACACAAAATTAAAAACAGGGCCAGCAATTTCTTTCTTTCTTTTCTCAGTCAGAAAACCCATTTTGAACACATTTGGTAATACAAGTTTTCCCTCAAATTCCAGCAGCTGTCAATAATGTGGCCCATTAATTCAGAAAGCTCCTGACCTTGCACTAGCATTCACCTAGGCAGTGGACATGCATCTGTTTTGGGGATGTGGCTTTAGAGGCACCCGTGAGGGGATGGATTTTGAGTTTCAAAACCAGCTAATGTAAGCCAAAATCCATTACCAAATCACTGAAAGACTGGGGATTTTGTGTAAAACAGTAAAATGTTGTGGATATGTTACAGATGTTGTCTCTTCTAAACAGACACAGAAAGTTGGAGGTCGGACAAACACTTTTTCAGTGGTCTCAGCATGAGCACTATATGCCAGTTTTCCATGTTCTCAAAGGGACTGGAAACATGCAGTGGTCTGATGACTGAGAAGTTCTAACATACCAAGACTCTGACACAGTCTGCATTAATAAGACTCAGTCCGTAGCAATGGTCTACCTTAACCGAAAACCTTAGAATTTGTAATTATAGTGATATGAATTATTAGAGTATTTATTATAGTATTTAAAAATAAATTGTCACAATCTTGACTTGCTGGTTTTTCATTCTTGTGGTCTTTACTGTACTGTTTTAAAATGATTTGGCAAATTGAACCTCTTCTGAAGGGTTAACAGGGATTGGTCACATCTGGTGTGGATGTCCACACTCAGCAGTTCAGCCAGATAGGAGTCACTAATTACAAGGGGTTGAGCTCTAAATAATATGGGAGGTATTGTTACAAAGACCACAAAAGGACCAACGATATAGTGCAGTAGCTTCTATTAACATGTTACTGTCTGAATTCAAAAGGTCTGACCATAAACATGAAAAGATGGGTTGGTTATAGCTTTCTCCTTGTGACACACAGGAATAAACTGAATTGTTTTGTTTCAGGGCAATTCAAAAAGTGCATCATTAAATGGCATTGCCCCTTTTGAGAATACTAGAGCTTCAAGTCCTAGATAGCTAATCTCTTTATTCACTTAGTTTCAGCACTAAGATGCAGAGTTAGCATGAAGTGTCCTTCGAGGACAGAGGCATTTCCTGGAGAATATCTCCCTGACTTGTGTATAAACAGGACAAACAAAAGGATTCAGTTGTTTCCATGAAGAATTCATGAAGCTCATATTCACACTGTGACATTTTTCAGTACTGTTGTGTCCGTTTGGGGAGAATAAATGAAAACAGTTCATTTTCGTCCATTCAGCAGATTTCAAAATAACAGCTGTTTTTTTTTATATCGCATTAAGGCAGTAGAAGCATTTCCCTTTACTGAAGGCATGAGGAGAAATGAGCAGGCATACTGCAACGGGATCCCCGTTTTGCTCGCTTTAGCTCGCGTTTTTATTATTAGATACGATTATAAATATATATTAGTAGAGACTTTTTTCACTCTACTCCTGCAGTCGGCGGAACTCCTGCGTTAACTTACCTTCATCACTGAACCCCAGAGCATGATACACTGCAGACAATTCCAACAGCAGGAGAGCAGGGAGTCTCTTCATATCCTCTCTCTCTGGTGGTGTGAGTGAGAAGAAAACCTACCACTCCCGAAAAAAACGCTGAAGTGGAGACCCCGTGCTTGAGAAGAGTTCCAGTGCAGGATGACAGTGATGGGCATTAAGGCTCAGTTACTTTCCCCACCACGGGTTTGTTTGGAAGAATCGAATCAGCACACAAAGCGAGTTTGATTCAGTTGATTCACTAAAAGTCGAGGGGGTCCAGAAGATTACGCATTTCCGCCATGTAATAAGCTCTAACAATAATATTAGGTCAAATAACACAAGTGACTCAAACTACACAATATTTAGGCTATGTCATTTCAGCAAACAGCACAAACAAGGCCCAAAAAGTTGTGTAGGAGCTCATTTCTGTGTGTGTTTTCACCTTCTGCTTATTGCTGTGGTGAACAAAGGTCTAAGAAATTATGTTTAAGTGAACGTGTAGATACTGTGTCAAAATCTTACTCAATTGAAAGTGGAAGTATCCAACCAAAACAATGTCTTCAAGTGAAAGATTCAAAAAGTTGCTGTTTTTAAATGTATGTTTTTAACTGATGAAATTAAGCTAATGTCATATTTTCATGTGAAAAGTCAATTTCAATACTTAGAAGACGTTTTTTTTTCTAGAGCAACTACATAGTTTTGCCTGAAAGAAAATAGCATTCAATCTCTGTAAGACTGCAATATTTACCATTAGCTAGAATTTCTCTTGCTGCCTCACCAGTTAGGTTAGCTGCTGAAATCCATGCTAATCTAACCTGGCATGATCACACAAAACAGGCTAACTTAGTTAAATATAGCCAATGTTAGCAAATTAGCTATTTACCTCAACATACTTTTATACCGTACAAGTCTTTGTTTACTTCAGCATACTAATACATTTTACTGAGGTAGAGTCAGGGGTGTTCATCCTCAACTTCATGGCCATGGTCATGACCGATGATGAAATGGTACGATTGCTGGGGTTTTTTTCTACACTGATGAACTTGAAATGATTGGATGAAAAACTAGCATTTCCTAGCATATATCTGGCATCCAGAAGAACAAAAAAATTAAAGGAAAAAATGGTGTCTCGTGTACACTGTGGGCATGGTTACACTTTGCTGTTACTATTTTACTAGTAATAGTAAAAATTTGATTGTGGTAAAAGGATCATCCATTTTTAAACCAGTCTGACTGTCTGAAAAAAAGTTTGTTGGTGTCTGTTGAGTGTGAACATGACAGTTGTGTTTCCATAACATTCTAAATCCAACGGCCAACTATTAAAAGTTGGTGATTGTCAGTACTGGACGGCGTCTGTCTGTGCAGTGTGAAGTAGGCTTTACACTTTGTTGGCATGGTTTGAGTCCACTTCTCCTCTTATAGTGATTTTCCACCAGACAGTGCAGCACAGACTGGCTAGGCAAATTATCCATAATCCACCATGTTTCACTATTTCCACCACCAAGCAAACCATGCTATACTTACAGTACCTAGCAAAAGTATTAAACCCACTTAAATATCATCATGTTTGTCTGGACTACAAATGATATTTACACAGTTGTTCCAGCCAGCATTTTCATTGCAAATCAATATGCTCTTAAAGTAAATTTTCAAAGTCATATATTATTAATTCATTACTTGTCATCAGCTCTTTAAAAAAATTTAAATTGAAAAATGCTGCTTGAATAATTATTCGATCCCTTCAGTCTAGTACTTGGTAGAATCACCTCTTCCTGCAGTAACAGCTTTAAATATGTTGGGGTATGATCCTACCAGTTTTTCACTCTGTTTGTTGTGATGTTTGCCTATTCTCCCTGGCAGATTTGCTTCAGGTTCTTCAGATTGGTTGGATGTTTGTTGACTTCAATTTTCAAACAGTGTCACAGATACTTAATTGGATTCAGATCTGGACTTTGACTTGGCCACTGTACAGCGTTCCCTTTTTTGTTTTTAACTACTCCTGCTTTGCTTTGGCCTTGTGTTTGGGAACATTATCCTGCTGAAATATTCTCTTGTATTATCCCCATGTATTTTGCTCCATCAATCCTCCCTTTAATGTTGACAGCAAGCCCAGGTTCAGAGGATGAAAAGAGTACATCTTACTGAGATGTCCAACCTCTTAGATATAAAATATAACTTATGAAATTGTATTACCTTACCTTTAACTCCCTTAGAAATATCCATAGTCTTAATTTTTACTCCTTTCCTTCAGTCTGACAGTCTCTTCAATGACAATTAAATTGAGGTGTTTTTTGTTCAGAAAATTATTTCACAGGTGAAGGTCATTTATAAGTCAATTATAAGTCAAAGTCCTCAGTAAGGCATCTTTCATCTGGAGCTTCCAAAACCTGGGAGATTGAATAGTTATGCAATCAGCATTTTTCAGTTTTTGAATTTCTTACTTGCTGACCAGTAATTAATTTTGACTTTCAAAATTCACTCTAAGAGAACATGACTTTGCAATAAAAACACTAACAGGAAGAATATGTGTATTTATCATTTGTTATTCAGACAAACCTGATAAATTCCAGGGGTTGAATCCTTTTCCAAGCCACTGTAAGTACTTGTGCTGAAATCTGTTACCTTTCTTACCCAGTTACAATGAGCTGAAAATAGTGCAGGCCATCAGTTGATCAAACACAATCACACAGATGTCTTGTTTAATGTCTTTGGGTGGAATTTCTCAAGTGACACTTCCTATTTTATCAGTTCACTTTGTTTGTGCCCTACATAGGTTAGAACATAATGGAGTTGAACAGCCTGCCTACTGCCTTCACAAATAATGTGTAGAAAGACATTTGAGCCCCACAAAATTCATAACTGCTTGGGGTGTGTGTGTGTGTGTGTGTGTGTGTGTGTGTGGGTGCCTGATTAACAGCTTTGTGGTGTGGCGTCAATGCAACCATGCAACCAGCAAGATAAAGTAGATTGTGGTAGATTTCCGTAAGAAATCTGCACCAGCTCCAGTCACCATTAAGGGTCAGAATATTGCGGTGGTACAGACCTATGAGTACCTGGTATTCACCCGAGTGACAAGCTGGGGTGGGACATGACCATGCAGTGACATCACTACAAAGGACACCAATGGACTCAACAAAATCATTAAGAGATCTGGATCAGTCGAGGGTCCAGACTGGACAAAATGGAGATGGTGGTGGAGAGGAGGATACTGTCCATGGTATCTGGATCTGGTAATATTCTGTGTGTATATGTATGTGTGTATGTATGTATGTATGTATATATATATATATATATATATATATATATATATATATATATATATATATATATACAGTTAGGTCCGGAAGTATTTGTACAATGACAGAGTTTTTGTGATTTTGCCTTTATACACCACCACAATGGATTTGAAATAAAACAATCAAGATGTGATCGAAGTGTAGACTGTCACCTTTATTTTAAGAAATGAAGCAGATAAAATGAAGCAGATAAAAGGTCTGGAGTTGATATCAGATATTGACTTGGCATTTGGCAGCTGTTCGACTGGAGCTACAAATATGAAGTCCAAGGAGATCTCAATGCAAGTGAAGGAGGCCATTATTAGGCTGAAAAAACAACATAAATCTATAAGAGAGATAGCAAAAACCTTATGTGTGGCCAAATCAACAGTTGGGTACATTCTTAAAAAGAAAGAAAGCACTGGTGGGCTCAACAACATGAAAAGGTCTGGATTTGAACATATACAGTCAGGTTCATAAATATTGGGACAGTGACACAGTTTTGGTAATTTTGCCTCTGTACACCACCACAGTGGATTTGAAATGAAGCAGTCAAGATGTGACTGAAGCGTAGACTTTCAGCTTTAATTCAAGGGGTTTAACAAAAATATTGCATTAACCGTTTAGGAATTACAGCCATTTTTTACAGAGTTCCTCCATTTTCACAGGCTCAAAAGTAATGGGACAAACTAATATAATCATAAATATTAGGATTATTTTTATTACTTGGAGGTAAATCCTTTGCAGTCAATGACTACCTGAAGTCTGGACCCCATGGACATCACCAAATGCTGAGTTTCCTCCCTTGAGATGATTTGCCAGGTCTTTACTGCAGCCATCTTCAGTTGCTGCTTGTTTGTGGGTCGTTCTGCCTTCAGATTTGTCTTCAGTAAGTGAAAAGCAGCTCAGTTGGGTTGAGGTCAGGTGACTGACTCGGCCATTAAGAACATTTAATTTCCAAGCTCTTGGGCTGCTTTCACAGTATGTTTTGGGTTGTTATCCATCTGTACTGTGAAGTGCTGTCCTATCAGTTTTGCAGCATTTGACTGAATCTGAGCAGAAAGTATAGCTCTGTACACTTCAGAATTCATCCTGCTACTTCTATCAACAGTCACATTATCAATAAACCCCAGTGACCCAGTTCCATTGGCAGCCAAACATGCCCATGCCATAACACTGCCTCCACATGCTTTGGATCATGAGCCCTTCCTTTCCTTCTCCATACTTTTCTCTTCCCATCATTCTGGTACAAGTTAATCTTTCATCAGAACTGGTCAGGCTTTTTTTTAGAGGTTTTTTAGCAAAGTCTAATCTGGCCTTTGTGTTCTTGAGTGTTACCAGTGGTTTGCATCTTGAGGTAAGCCGTCTGTATTTACATTCATGAAGGTGGCTCCTGATTGTAGACTTTGACAATGATAGGCCTACCTCCTCCAGAGTGTTCCTGACTTGGCTAGATGTTGTGAAGGGGTTGTTCTTCAATAAGAAAAGAATTCTGCAATCATCCACTTTAGTTGTTTTCTGTGGTCTCCCAGGCCTTTTGGTGTTGCTGAGCTCGCCAGTGCATTCCTTCTTTTTAAGAATGTACCAAATTGTTGATTTGGCCCTCCTAAAGTTTCTGCTATCTCTCTGATAGGTCTGTTTTGGTTTTTCAGCCTAATGATGGCCTCCTTCACTTGCATCAACACCTCTTTGGACGGCATATTGAGAGTTCCCATGAACAGCTACCAAATGCAAATTTAACACTTGGAATCAACTCCAGACCTTTTATCTCCTTAATTTATCATGATATAAGGAGGAAACAGGACACATCAGGCCATGAAACTGCTTATCAGTCAATTGTCCCATTACTTTTGAGCCTGTGAAAATGGAGGAACTCTGTAAAAATGTAATTTTCTGTAATTCCTAAACGGTTAATGGAATATTTTTGTTAAACCCCTTGAATTAAAGCTGAAAGTCTACGCTTCAGTCACATCTTGACTGCTTCATTTCAAATCCACTGTGGTGTACAGAGGCAAAATTACCAAAACTGTGTCACTGTCCCAATATTTATGGACCTGACTGTATATATATATATTTCCTACAGTTTTGTACATTTGTACAGCTGTTTTACTTATTTTAATTATCATCTGCTGGTATATTGCCTTTTGTCTTATATTCTCTATTGTCTCTTGTGGGATGTTTTGGAAAATAAAGATGCAGAGTTGAACATGACTATTCATGCTTGTGACTGATTTGATTCAGGCTGGCTGGTTGGAAGGCTCAATTAGCTGATGAGGGGTATAGGCTACAACAGCAGTCACCAGAACTCAACCCAATTGAACACCTATGGGAAATTTTGGAATGGCATGTTAGACAGCGCTATCCACCAGCATCATCAAAACATCTGAGGGAATATCTTTTGTAAAAATGGTGTTCATCCCTCCAGCACAGCTGTTCTGGTGTCTTGGGGGAGCCCAACATTTTACCAGCACACTTTATGTTGGTTGTTGCTTTAATTTGTCTACCATTAAGTATGTCATATGAAGGAAAAGACTGTGTACAAAAACATTTTTTTCATTTTCGATTTGCCCAATTTACTTAAAACGCATGTTTAAGAAGAACTGATTCATTTGCAAATCTCCCTTCACTGTACAAAACTGCAAGAACCATTGTCCAAAGCCATATACAGGTTATTGATTATGGACTCCCTCAAAACATGATTCATTAATAGTCATTAACAGGCAAATCTAGTGAGTCATAAATTTAACTGAATAAAAACATTATAGAATCAGTTTTAAAAAATTAAATAAAATTAGCATTAAAAAAGTAAGCAATTGTAATTATTCAAACACTCTATAAATACATTTAAAAATAACTTTACACTGTTCCTTTGTATTTTCCAACTTCTCACTTTTTCTATTTTAGTGATTCCAGAACAGACTTGCCAAACTTTATGCATTTTGCCTAAGAACTCCAAAATTTAACACCAGAGTACAGTGTTACAAATTATCACTCAAAAATATGCAAAAAAATAAAAGAGCAGTCATAGCTTACTCCCCAATGAAACAGCAGAAACAGCAGAAGTAACTGACTTATGCATCTGGAATGATTCACAGCTCTGTACATGTTTTGAACTCTGATATTAACTGACACCCTGGAAGCCCCGCCCCCCTTTCTCCCATTCACATTAGTCATCTATTGTCTTGCCTCGAACTTCCTGCTTGAAAGATGTGGCGAAGTAAGTTTTGTGCAATAAATGACTTTTTTTGGAAACAATTTTTGCTTAAATGTTTTACGGAAAATGGTCAAAAAAGGTGTACTTTTGGCCAAAAGAGGCACTTTTTTGGACGAAAGAGAAAAAAAAAGATTAAATAGGCCTACAAAGAAGTGTCAGATATGACATTTTACAAATACGTTTAATGATTATGATAATTAGAAAGTGATTCGCTGTATGTTCAGCACAGGTCACTGCAAAAAAAGACTATAAACAAGCCCAAAGGAAAAAGTAGATGCATTTTTCTTCTTTTTCTCAGTCCTTTTGTGGTATATGAGTTATCAGTGATGCACATTTCTGATTTGCGGTACACTGCAAAAAAATTTTAGCCTAGCAAGTTAAAATATTAAACCTATTTCTAGACAATTTTTAAACTAATTTTAAGCTTGAAATAGTCTTGTTCTACTGGCAAACACTTTTGTTCATTTTAAGCCTTTATTCTAGAATGAAGCAAAATTATCTGACAATAGAATTTAAATTAATATCTTGAAATTAGTAAAAATGGTTTAATAGGATAAATTGGATAAATTTGACTATATTTAAGATATTTTCACTTGCTAAGATTTTTTTTTTTTTTTTTTTTTGTGTAACTGCTATAGACAGATATTATTCTCAGAACATGGAAGCCATCCTCACTGAACAAAGACCAAGTTCATTAACATGATACTAATAGGACATTATGCATTTTTTTTTTCATCAGTGGTTTGCTCCAGTAGCATACTGTACTGAGGTACAAAATAAAACCACATTTCTACCATATTTCTGTAAACACAGTATATTTCTGTTAAATATGGTATATTTCTAGCTATGTATAAAGCACTGGCACCAACAAGAGACTTGTGCTTGAGACTTGCCTGTTTAATGTACAACTCCAAACATCATTTCAAGTTTTTGAAGACTGTTTGGGCGATGCGTGTTCTGCCTTGTAGCAGTTTGAGAATTTGATCAAGAAAATATTGATACATGATTACCATTAAAACATGAGTAATTTAAAGAATGGTCTATAAAATATGCAAAAAAAAAAAAAAACCCCAAAACTGACATAATTAGGTATAAGACTGACAATTTTGAATTTATATTACTCAAATTTTAAAAGTACCTTTGCACTAAGTAAAGGGGTGAAATGTATCGATGAACTAAAAATATTAGGTAGGCTTTACTACATGTGCATATATATATATATATATATATATATATATATATACACATACACACACACATATCATGCTGACATGTGCGGGTGGGAAGGAGGACTCAAGAGACAGGCAACTTTAAAACAGTGCTTCTTTTATTTTTTAATTTTTCTGCAAGCACTTTTCAGTGTTTTCTCAATCACGGACACACACATGCACAAACACAAACACACGTAGTTCAGCTCGGCTCTCTCTCTCCGGTTCAGGGTGTTTCCTAAAAGACAAACAAGCCACACATAAATCAATTCGCTGTGATTACACAGGTGAGAATAATTACATACTGGTTTAACCTGTCTCCTCTCTGTCCGCAGCTGATGCTTGACCATGCCCCCACTGCCACATACCCCCACTGCCCGACCCAGGTTGGGGAGCCATCCGGCCTGCAACCAAACCTACGAAAATAGCCTGCCAGCCCCAAGAACTGCCTCACCCTCTTTTTGGTCTTGGGTCTTGGGGAGGCCGCAATCGCTGCGGTTTTATCAATTTTGGGATATACCTGCCCATGTGGAAGACCGGATACTGTACTTCCACCTGTCCAGTTGCACACTTCTTTGGATTTGATGAGTGCCCATCCGTTTCAAGGATCTCAGGACAGCTCTCAGACGTTGTAAATTCCGCTGTCAATCAATACTATAAATGATTATGTTACCAAAATAAGCAGCGGCATATGCACTGTGTGGGTGGCGTATTCTGTCCATGAGATATTGAAATGTCACTGGGGCTCCAAACAAACCAAATGGAAGGGTGACAAATTTGTGTAACCCAAACGGTGTGGAAAAGGCAGTTTTTTCTTGGGATATTGGAGTCAAGGGAATCTGCCAATAACCCTTGGTTAAATACAGTGTCAAATAAAAAGGAGCCTTGCCTCATCGATACAACAGTTCATCAATGCGTTGCATTGGGTACACTTCAAATATAGACACAGTGTTGACTTTCCTAAAGTCCACACAAAAAAAAAAATGGACCAAGCCATTGGCCTTGGGCACCAAGACCACTGGGCTACTCCAATCATTGTGGGACCTCTCGATTACTCCCATGTCAAGCATAGCCTTCAGTTCATCCCATAGTCACTAGGGGCGAGTGCGTACCACCACACCTGGAAGAGTCTCGATGTCGTGTTCAATGAGGTCCGTGTGACCAAGTAGAGACGAAAACACGTCAGAGAATTCCCCTTGCAACCTGCCAAACTGTGTTCTCTGGAAGGGTGAGAGATGGTCTCCACAAGAGACCAGGGTTAATTGGGCAGCACATTTTAAAATTTACCTCCGGTCCCAGCTCCTTCCTCTTGGGTACTACAATTGTCAGAGCCACACGAACCACCTCTCTCCACAGTTTTAGGAGGTTGATGTGGTATATCTGTAGTGCATCACCTCTATCCGTTCGCCGAACCTCATAGTCAACTTCTCCATCTCTCTGTGTGACCTCAAAGGGCCCTTGCCACTTCGCAAGTAATTTAGAGCTCGACGTTAATAGTGGAATGAGTACATTATCTCCCCATGCAAATTCCCATAGCCGAGCACCCCATCATAGCGTTGGGACTGCCGTTCTTGGGCCTGACTCAAATTCTCCTGTGTTAAGGTGACTTAAGGTGTGGAATTTTTCTCTCAGATCCAGAATGTTCTGAAATTCATTTTTGTTGTTAGAAGGTCTTGCCTCCCAAATTTCCCTAATGACATCCAAGATGCTGTGCACCTGTAAAATATTGCACCAGTAAAATATTTTTTGTACTAATTCCTGAAACCCTGGCCAAGAATTAAAGGATGGGTGGGGTGAGGATTAACCACCTCCTCTACTCTATGCTTTTGCCCCTAGAATTTAACAATGACTGGCACCAGCGGACACTTGTGAACATCCCCGCGCACACACCTCACGTTAACCAATCGTGCATTTACCAGTGCCCCGCACTGAATCAATCTTTGATGGACGGTGGTCTGGTTACACCCAGATTCCACAAAGGCCTGATGTTGATGTGTACTCCCTTGTATACTGACTGACATGCAGTACGTTCCTGCTCAATTGGGGGAGGCCTGCAGCGTATCAGGGATCCTGATCAGTGTTCCCGCTTCTATTAGGGAACGCTGGTTCTGGACATGCCTGGCTTCCCTTCCGCTCCAGCCAACCTGCCCGTGCTTTGCCCCGGTCCTCCTGGGCATGGGAGGTTCCTCCTTTGAGGAGAGAAAGAGAGAGAGTATGGGGGACATTAGAGAGGAAACAACAGAGGGGTGGGAGGAAAAGCGGGGGGAAAACTGGGTTTGGGGTGCCAGTTTCGGGGTTCTGGCACCTCTGCCCTGGGGAACAGGAACCGGAAGTGGAGGGGGGGGGGCGGATAGAGAGAATGGCAAGCGACCTGCTGCAGCAGACGCTGCCAGGTGATCCTCTGCTAGTTGGATGACTTCCAGGGACATCAGTTGGTGGCACTGGACCCACCAAGAGTAATTATGCCATGCTCCAGGATTAGTGCCCGTGCAGCCAATGTTTCAGCTGAGGCCAGGGACGGATGGCGATGTGTCAATTGCCTTGGCATTAACTATTGCAGAGAAATTATCTTCTGTCCGGACTTTCCCTATGCTAATTATTCAGCAATACTGAAGCTGACATGGCACACCAGTGAGCAGAATTAGATTTGACACTGAGCCAATAAAACAGCCAGAGCCTCTTTCAAAGCATACTATGTCTTCAGCTGTGTCTGAGTGGCTGAATGTGAACCAACAACTGACCCACAATACTCTTACTTAGGTCTTCTGCAGTGAAACTGAAGTCAAACTATCTGTGCCTCAATGTATGACTATATGGAGAGCATTGATGGAGATTTTAAAACTGTCTACTGAAAGCACGTTGGCCTGACTGCATTGTCACTTACAGAATGTCACAGATTTAGTACTATGTTTAGGCACATGATGCCAAACACTGAATAGGGAAGCACTGCCGATGTCCCGGTGAGTTCTTATGACAATGTCTCACAAATAACACGTACAGGCAATTAGCTAGTGCTGACTGAATTGGAGCGATCCCTCTGATATGCAGCAATTGATCCTTTTGTGACAAAGCTGCTTGAAACCTCACTCCTGGCAGTCAGACACCTAGGATAGGGTGCAGGATGGACCTCCACCAGTTTGATTTATGGATGACACCAGGCATGGTTGGCACAACCATGAGCAGACACATGAAATCAACCCTGTGAAAGCTAACAAGCCCTGGAAGGACCACAGGCATTCCTTAAAACCTCTCTGTTTGGACCCAGACAGGGTTCCCATGCCTGTCTGGAAGGAGTATCACTGAAGACAGTGTTTTTGACTGACAATCACCTCAGCAAAGGGCTAGGAGAGCCGTTTAAGACTCACGGAGGCCCGCTGGCAGTGCTCTGGCCACTGAACCAGATCTGGGGCCCTCTTATTAATGAGATCAGTCAACGAGCTGGTGAGGTCCGAACAATTAGTCGCAAACCTGTGATCATATCCCACCAGCCCCAGCAACTATCTCACCTCCTTTTTGGTCTTGGGTAGGCTGCAATCACAGCAGTCTTATTAATTAGGGGATGCACTTGCATCTCTTTCGAGATCCCAACCCAGGATATTATTCATAACAGTGTCTCCACTACACTCTTCATGGAGAATGTTGTCAGGGACACTGCTTTGGGATATCACATTGCATAGTCCAACAGAATTAATACAAAGCAGTATCCATGCTGACTGGTCTAATGGCCTGATGAGATCCATGTGAATTCTTTTGAGGGGAATCTTGAAGAGAGGGTGAGGGCACAATGGCGCATAAGGGACGGCCAGTGGCATCAAAGCACACCACCTCTGTACGTCACTGCGAATACCTGGCCAATTAAAACGAACCATTAATCGGGCTAGTGTTTTATCTAACCCAAAGTGCCCTTTTTTTGTCCCAAAAACTGGGTAATTGTCTCTCATTGTCAGTCGTTATAAAAGATCCTTAATAATAGCAAAATTGGAACAAGTTAAGCTCTGCCCCTGCATGAACCATTTCCCCATCCATTACAGCCACCTGCTCAAATGCATTCAACATATCGTCACATGACTGTTATAGCAGGAAATCCAATAGAGGCTTGAGGAGTGGAGACAGGTCCTCCCCCTCGGGAAGGGCCCATCGTGTCGTCGCTTGCCCCCGTCCGGTCATGGTCACACAACTTCCCTGGAAGTCACTTCAAGCACAGTCACCTCATGCTAACTGCGGGGACCCACCCAGTCCTACATCATCCATTAATTCAATAAACACCAACCAATCAGCCAATATTACTGGGTGGGAAAGTTGGAGACTAACTGCAACCTTTATGCTATACTATTTTCCTTTATATGCAGGCTGAAGCACAGCCTTTACTCTCCCCGTGGGTGTCCACATGCCAAGGTATCTACAGGTATGTCTCTGCATTATCCTGGAGTATCATTCTGGCCAGCAAGATGTAGTTTAGGGAGGGGCTTGAAAGTAAGGAGGAGGAAGAGGTCAGCAGGCTCTGGATGGTGATTTTGGTGAGGACTTCCTCACTGTGGTTGCTGCAGGCCCACGGGAACCTGATGCTGCTGTTCCTGGATGATCTGCGGCAAGGGATTTGGCTCCACGTCATCGTGACTTCCGTTCTTCAAGCTAATCTCCCAAGCTTTGGCACCAGTATGGCAAATGTCTGCTATCAGCAGGAGTGAAGTGAAGTGAAGTGACTTGTGGCCTAAAAAAACTAAAAAAGGAGAAACTCAGCGTACCCATTACACACAAGCTTTATTTTTTCCAGCATGTTAGAGACAATAAAAAAAGAAAATTAATATAAGTCTACAAATTAGCAATGTTACACATCTAGATGTGGATATCTAGATGTGGAAAGCTGAATTTCTGATCTCATATTCTCTTTTGATCACAGACCCAAATGTCTTCATGGTGAAGCAAAAACTAAAGAATCAGCCTCGCCATTCCAATACTTTCGGAGGGGAATGTATATAAATGGAGAACATGGTGCCATTTACTCCCATCGGGCCTCATTTATCAAACCTTTTAGTTAAGTTTTGTGTAATTGTTTTAGTAAATCTAACTGAACTAAAAGATTTTGCCCGATTTACAAAAGTTATTAAACTCTGAATTTCTTCATACTCGTGTCGGCATGTTCATCAACCATAATGTGCATAGTGCGTTTCTGAAACATCTCATTTGCATTTAGTGACACCCACAATACTCCATAAAAGTTCAAGCACACAGAGAGCTGTAAAAATACAAAATGACAACTAAAGAAAAAAGAAAAGGCAGAAAAGAAGTTATTTTGACTCACTTCCATGTCAATCAGATTTCGTAGTGTAACAGCACCTGAAAAGGTCAAAACCTAGAAAATTGTGAGGCATGAAAATGGATGAGAAGCAAAGAAACCATTACTTTGGAAGAACAACAAGCAGAAGAGACTTGCTTGGGCCAAGAAATACAAAGAATGGACGGTGGAATAGATCAGTGGAAAACTGTCCTTTGGCCTGATGAGTCCAAATTTGAGATTTTTGGTTCTAACCGCCGTGTCTTTGTTAGACGTAAAGAGGGTGAACGGATGGTTCCTGAATGTGTGGTTCCCACTGTGAAGCATGGAGGAGGAGGTGTGATGGTGTGGGGGTGCTTTGCTGGTGACACTGTTGGTGAAACTGAGGACACACTTAACCAGCATGCCTACCACAGCATTTTGCAGAGATATGCCTTCCCATCTGGTTTGCACTTAGTGGGGCCATCATTTGTTTTCCAACAGGACAATGACCCCAAACACACCTCTAGGTTATGTAAGAGCTATGTGTCCAAGAAGGAGAGTGATGGAGTGCTGCATCAGATGACCTGGCCTCCACAATCACCGGATCTAAATCCAATTGAGATGGTTTGGGATGAGTTGGACTGGAGAGTGAAGGAAAAGCAGCCAACAAGTACTCAACACTCCTTCAAGATTGTTGGAAAACCATTTCAGGTGACTACCTCATGAGGCTGACTGAGAGATACAGTTATTGAGAGCCTCCTTCAATGATTTCTGAGTAATGGCTGACTTCTATGCTGACTTGGCTCTTCTGGATTCTAAAAACTTTGACAAGATCATGTCCAACACCAGTGGTCTTCCACAGACAGTATTTCAACAGCAACAGTGGCCAATTTACAAAGTGAGCTCTGAAGTCTGGCTGAACAGTGGGCTAGATTAAAAAGATCAACATTTTATGAATACACTACCAGGACAACAGAAAATGTGCTTGAAGGAGACAATGAGGTGGAGATGGTGTACAAGAGCTGTTCATCTTGCAAGAACTGTCCAGTGTGTTGTTACCATATTTTTAGTCAATACAACCTATTGACCAATGCATACCACATTTTGGGTCTTGCTTACAAGTTCTTACTTGCATTGTTAGTCACCCAGATAGCTTGCGAACGGAGCTTCTCCACATTAAAATTAATCAAGAGTAGGCTCAGGAGCTCTCTCTCAGAGCAGCATCTAGAAGCTTCCATGCTCATGGCTTCTGAAAGAGATGTTTTAATGGCCTTGGAGAGTGATCAGATCATCACTGATTGTGTTATATTTTTATGTTAGTAAGTGGTGTTAAAAATTGTTCTAACCATCAGTGAGCCGGCGTGTGAGGATGTGGCGTGTGGCAGGTCGGGTGTGGTGGACCAGGTGTTGGAGGCTGGGTGTGGCAGGCTGGGTGTTGTGGGCGGATATGGTGGGCCAGGTGTTGCAGGTCGGGTGTGGTGGGCCAGGTGTTGGAGGCTGGGTGTGGCGGGCTGGGTGTTGTGGGCGGATATGGTGGGCCAGGTGTTGCAGGTCGGGTGTGGTGGGCCAGGTGTTGGAGGCTGGGTGTGGCGGGCTGGGTGTTGTGGGCGGATATGGTGGGCCAGGTGTTGCAGGTCGGGTGTGGCGGGCTGGGTGTTGTGGGCCAGGTGTTGCGGGCGGATGTGGTGGGCCACCCCTCTAATGACTCGAATAAATTAATGTGATGGTACATACTGTATTTGTTGGGTTCTTAAAATTACTTGGTCAGTGAAGAATTTTTTGAAAAGACTTTTCACTGTCAAGAAAATAAACACACTCAAATATCGTAGAATAAACCTTTAAATGTCCAAAGCATAACAACTATATTTAAATTACCGTGCATAATGCTGTTTAGAAATGCCACAGCATTAATAAAGCACAGTATCAGCTGTGGAATCGTGTAAAACAGATTTAAAACCGTTTATCCAGGTGGGAATGTTTTCAAGATGCCGCCTGAGGTGTCTATTCTAGTGACTCCATAGCCTCCAACACATAAGGCTACAAAACACAACGGCTGGCCAACAAAGTTCAAGCTCAGAGTTGAAGCTCAAAAAAAAAAAAAAGTTGTACATGTTCTTTACTTCATCACTTCATGTGGCCCTTCTGAAGTGTGTGCACTCTCCTCACTTCACCCCGGAGGTAGAGCCTCAGTTGCTGCTACGACATTTCCTTCCCACTCGCCTCGACAAAAAAAAAAACTTTTCCAGAGGAACAATCCCAGTTTTCCTCCCCCTCCTAACATCAAACAAGCCAAATCGGCAACACGACCAGACCTGAAACCCGAAATGTCTCCTCCGTCTAGAAGATTGCAGACCAAACCCGTGATAACATGTCTGAAGACCTTTCTGATTTCTTACAGCCTTATCTTTTGGGTAAGTTGTTTCTTCATGTAGTGCGCAACTTCGCTGAATTGGACCGTTAGCTAGCCTGTTTAGCTTAGCTTAGCTCCGGTGTGTAGCGCACAATGAGCCTGCACACTCACTGCCATGGATTGACCCAGAACAGCTGTTTGACCAGTTGGCTTTACTAAACTTATTTTATCCGAGTCAAACAGCCAAAATGTACAGCTTTCCTGCAGTTTTCTTTCTTTCGGCTCACCAAACTGAAGGTCAGGACATGACTGAAAGCTTGCGTTTAAATGGTTGCTCTCAAATGGCTTGCTAACTACAGCATAGTTTATGTTCCTGTTGAATTTTGCTAGCGATGTAACTAACGGGTAGAGTGTGAGGGTGTGAGATTGATGAAACCGGAATGATTACACCTTAAACACACAAAAACCAAAATGGAGAGAAACAAATGAGAAAACAGGCGTCCTTTTGTTTGCTTTAAACTTGTTTCAGCACTAGTCAGTAATCACTTCAGATTTGTTTGTATAGTTAGAGGGACACCTACAAAGCTGCTTTAACATTTAAAAATCAGTTGAAATTATTTACTGATATCAAACGTGGCCTTAATGAGTTCAGAGTCCGCGACCATGCTATTTATTACTCTTAGTAATCTCACCTTGCCAGATGGCCTGGTGACGCGGAGAGGACCGTAGAGCGAACACACACACACACACCCCGAGCTGAGATGTTCTCAGGGCTTGGATTTGTCAGATACCAAACAAGACAATGTGAAATACAATATAAAACACTCCCAATAACTAGTGCTTTGCAGCAGTGCTTTAATCACAAGGTATGCACTGAACATAAACATAAACACTTACATACTAAAGTTTCAGGGAAATAGTTTGGAGGGATCAATTACAGGGTTTCACACTGTGTCTGTCTCTTTCCCCGGTTCACACCGGTTTTGTCCCTGTCCCCGGTTCACACCGGTTTTGTCCCTGTCCCCGGTTCACACTGTTTCTGTCTCTGTCCCATACGGAGCCCCGCACATGATATGCGGGTAAAAAAAAATATATATATATATATATATCATAGCCATGTTTTATTATTTCGCTCCCTTGTTTTAAGATAAGATATGATAGGCTTCATTGATCCCACAGTGGGGAAATTCACTTATCACAGCAGCTCACAGACAGTTAAAGTGCAGGAAGAAAGAAAAGTTAAAAGTATAACTATATATACACCTTAGGAATAATAAAAGAAATAAAATTATATAAAATTATAAAATATTGCACAGTTGAACATCACTGTAATGCGGTGTTGTAAAGTCTGACAGCCACTGGTCTGAATGACCTGTGGTAGCGCGCCTTCCTACACTGGGGGTGTAGCAGTCTGCTGCTGAAAGAGCTACACAGGGTCTCCACAGTCCCATACAGGGGGTGAGAGGTAAATTAGGTAAATTGTGGCCACATTAATTCGTTCCCACGACTTACTAATACATGAGCACGTTTTATTAATTCATTCCCTCGTTTTACGTAAATGCGTCCGAGGGAACGAATTAATTAAACATGGCCACGATTTACCTAAAACAAGGGAACAAATTAATAAAATGTGCTCACGTATTAATAATTCATGGGATTGAATTCTTAATTAGTGGCCACGATATATTGTTTTTCACCCGCACGTCATGTGCAGGGCTCTGTAGTCCCCAGTTCACACTGTTTTTGTCTCTGTCCCCAGTTCACACTGTTTTTGTCTCTGTCCCCAGTTCACACTGTTTTTGTCTCTGTCCCCAGTTCACAGGGGTGATCCTGTTAGCAGTGGGAGTCTGGGGGAAGGTTAGTCTGGAGTCCTATCTCTTGCTAGCCTCAGACATGAGCACCAATGCACCATATGTCCTTATTGGCACTGGTGCAATCATCGTCATCTTTGGCCTCTTTGGTTGCTTCGCCACCTGCCGTGGTAGTCCATGGATGCTGAAACTGGTCAGTTCCAAAATTCTATAGAAATTGAAATGTTATAAATATGAACGAGCAAATTTTGTTGTAATGACATTCAAAATGTAACTGTTTCATTAAAGGGAAAGTGAAATTAGTTTGGGTAGCGTCCCAATATTATACAATAAACCAGATACTTGACAGCGTACCTTTTAATTTTATTTACTGTTAGAGGGTAGAATAATTATTTCTATATATTGGTCCATATGTTTCTTGTGTACTTCTGTTTTGCAGTATGCTATGTTCCTGACTCTAGTATTCTTGGCTGAACTTGTGGCAGGCATTTCTGGCTTCGTTTTCAGACATGAGGTGATTTTTATTTTATTAGTTTATGAAGATCTACTGAACTGTGATGTAAAATGCATCCGTTATTAATGGTATTTTTCCCCTGTAGATCAAAGCAGTCCTTAAAGATGTATACTGGAATGCTGAAAGAAAGTACAATACTACAGATGGCAGAAACCAAGCAGTGGATTCCATGCAGACATCTGTAAGAATTTTTATAGAAATTCCTCAGCCAAAAAGCACAAGAACGTCCAATAACACAATAATTATTTGTCTATAGTGTCATTGTGTCTGCAGTTTATATTTAGATGTCCAAGCACCAAAGGTAGAGACATGAAATTTGGTCAATAGATAATACTCCCTCCTGCCACTCAGTCAAGTGCGATGGGCTCAATCTGCCTAATGGTGGCGCTATAGCACAACATTGTGCATTATAGGCCATACCTCAAGAACCCTGTGGCCTAGAGAAAAAATATTTTTATGTCTGATTCCATGGCTAATTCCAAGCCAATATAACAGTTTCTTAGGAACCGGAAGTTTGATCAAGCTGAAATTTTATATACCGCGTCTTTGTACTAATCTGTAAGTGTCAGCCAATCAGCTTTCAGCAGGCATTTCACATGAGTAGCATTGAGCTATCATCAACAAAATTTGATAAGTATGTTCATCTATGGTCTCTTCATTGTTCTATGTAACTGAAGGTGATATTTGCTAAGAGGGTTGGACCACCGCTTGCTGCTATATTTTAAAATAATTATTCTTAACCTTTTCATTTGTGTGATACACTTCTCTGTTTTTGAGCTTTGTGGCTTTTTAACGATTATGTATTTATTATAGGGAACCTTCTGTGCAGC
Source organism: Pangasianodon hypophthalmus (assembly GCF_027358585.1). Taxonomy (NCBI): domain Eukaryota; kingdom Metazoa; phylum Chordata; class Actinopteri; order Siluriformes; family Pangasiidae; genus Pangasianodon; species Pangasianodon hypophthalmus. The sequence goes on along the minus strand of NC_069716.1, from coordinate 14,535,460 downwards.
AGATGCTTATTGTGCTTCAGCATTTATTCTATACCATTTATAATATCTCCCATTTATTTTTGCTTATTGAAATCTGTAATCATGCCAGTAATGGTGTACTCCTGTGATGTATAGCTGAAGTGCTGTGGTCTGTACAACTACACTAGCTGGGGACAGACAGAGTACTTCAAGCAGCATGGCATACCGATAAGCTGCTGTATGCCACTGGCTAATTGTACCACTGAAAATCTCAAAGATCTGAACCTGGCTCGAACAGTGGTATACCAGCAGGTGAGATTACAGCCTTCTGTCAGTGAACATGGACCAAATAAAACTGTAACTTATACCTAAGCCATGAAATTAGAAAATGTTTATGTTGCATTTCACTGATGCTGCAGGGCTGCTTCTCTCTGGTGACAACTGCGATGGAGTCTAATTTGGGAATCATCGCTGGGATATCTTTTGGAATAGCATTCTTCCAGGTAAAAGCAAGTTTATTTTGTTCAGTGTTCAATTCTAAAGCAACAGCATTTTTGAAACTTAAGTGACAGTTTGCAGCTGCTGTAGGGGATTTTGTAAGCCTGTCGCTCTGCACAATACCACACCCTTCATCCAAACCTTTCTCTAAATCCCCTCCCTCCAGAGACTTGTGCACACGCACAATGTCTTGATAATGAAAGACAAGAAAAGGAGAGCAACAGTGCACAAGCTGGTTCCTTCCAGGCTTCTAAGAAGCTTAGTAATGTTGACACTAATTGAACTTGTGGAACCAGCTTGGTGTGCAACTGCTTGGTTGGATCGAAAGTTTGCAGCCAAAGCAGCACTTTCATAAACTGTATCCAAGCAAACACAAGTTACAGCTTCTCACTGGCTGTTCATATAACTCTGGCTCATGATAAGTAGGCCTAGCTAGAGTACATCACAGCTGATGTTACTCGTTAACTAGCTATCAAGTATGTTACATGACATTTTGGAATGTCACAGTTTGGGAGGATGATAATTTACACCAGAACCTACAAAGTAAAATAATTCCCTATCAGGCAGCAAAGCAAGCTCGGCTTTCAAACACAATGACTCTCTTTTTTTTTTTCAGGTGTTTAGTGTTGTTTCCTGTTCATTTATAGTACATACATACACATACAAAATAACTGACTGGCAGGGGGAGAAAAAAAACACTAAAAAAAACTATCCTAATTGGTTAATACAGTCAGAGCATGTCGAAAATGTTTAGTTGCTGATTACAGAACCCAGGACAGTCATAGAATTGTTTTCTTTTTGTCAAATTGTTCTTTAAGATGGCAGCTCAAGAATGTAATGAAACTAAATGTGCCTTCATATCTGTTTTAACTTCCGTCACAGCTTATTGGTGTATTCCTGGCATGCTGCTTGTCACGCTACATCACCAACAACCAGTATGAAATGGTCTAGGCATTTCAGGTAAAGCATATTAATAGTTTTCCCATGTTTTTGTGAAATGCTGTCATTTTAATTATAAATGAGCTGCTTTACCAAAAATAGATTTTTGTCTACCACTAACTCTTTACCCAACTGATCTCACAATTTTGTTAATTATTTTACTTCTTTGTTAATGTTGTTAAATAGAAGAGCAGATCTGATTTAATGTCATTCTTGTCTGTTGTAGGGTGGAAACATGAGGTCATCTATGATATACGACACAAAGGGAAGCCATATAGTTTTAGAATTGTTTCTCATTTTAGAAAATCCTCCAGCTACCCTTTTCTTTTTTTAAGTGTTAGTCCATGGCAACTAGATCGAAGGGAGGGATTTAATTTGCTATATAGGGGATCATGTCTTTTCACAGTTATTCATCTTGATGCAGTTATGTGCCTTTTGTAGTTTGTTAATGGAAATTATGGAAAAGATTCACAGAAAGTAGAGTTGGTGCAGGTTTTTGCCAGTGTTAAACTTGTGAAATCAATGGTATATACATTTACTGACTTGCCTTTGGTAGTTGGTCTTAATATTATTCCTTTTTCAGTTTAATAACTTGCAAGTTCCTAGGTCAAAATAAATTATTTTGAGTAGAGGGAAACAAACTGGGGTTACGTTGATATGAGGTGGCATTGTATATTCAAGCCTTATTTCATGTAATATTGCCTTACCAAACAAATGTTGAACTGCAGATCCTTCTTTATGGGCCAACATTTCATATGAATATGGTTCACTGACATTAAGACAGTGATGTATCTTAATAAGAGTCAGTGTATTGTAAGTATATGTATTGCTTTTGTTCATTGAGTGGCTTTATTATAATACTGTATTTAGTTAATGCACATTCCCTGCAACACAACAGCTGAGGGCACATCTGCCCTGATAGTGTGCTTACTTCGAAGTATTTCCAGTTTTCTGTTTTTCTTTTTTTGTGAAACACTGGCATTTCCAAGTTCGCTGGAGTGACACATAACCTGATTATTGCATTTCATTGTCTTGTATGTCTAAGTTAACATTTTAAAGCATGTAGTATCTGTACTCTGTACATTCTGTCAATGATAATTCAGTGTTAATAGCTTGCTTTGAGTTGTGTGAACAGCATGTATTATACATCAAAAAGAATAAACAAGCTTAAGTTATTTTATTGGTCTGTGTGAAATCAGTTCAGGTGTCCCTAAAAATATGCCTAATGTTGGGTGGGTTTTTGTTTTTTAAACCAGCTCTGACAGTAAGTACACAAGGTGGCAGCATTGAACCAGTCTTTACAATTCGCCTGCAGATTTACCTCAGACTAGTGATATTTGTGATCTGTGAGTCTCTCCCTCTCTCTCTCTGTCTCTCAGATTCAGATTCAAGTAGCTTTATTGGCATGGGAAAAGGCTTTACATTGCCAAAGCATTGGTAACATTAAATTACAGATATACACATTTACACAAAATAAAAAAAAAAAAAAAAGTTTAATAAAATAATAGCAATAAGAAGGAAAAAAAACCCATAATGATTAATTTTATTATGCAAATGTTTTGAAGCATTTTCTGCATGTTTACAGTGTTGGTGTTATTGTGTGGTTGGTGGTCCTGTTCTACTGCTTACTCTTTTGTCGTGACAGGATTTCACAAAGCTGGCAGCCAGGTTTGAGCCTGCTGAGGTTTCTCCTAGCAGGTGTGGGAGTTTGTTCTTGTTTGGCATCAGATTGAAGTCTTTTTCATGGGTTGTGAAGTCTCTCTCTGTCTGTCTGTCTCTCTCTTTGTTTCTCTCTGTCTGTCTGTCTTTCTGTCTGTCTGTCTCTCTCTCTGTCCATCTCTCTTTCTGTCTGTCTCTCTCTTTGTCTCTCTATCTCTCTCTCTTTGTCTCTGTCTCACTGTAGTCCTCCTCTTTGTGGATGTAGGCAATGTCGCTGCTTGTGCAGTCTAATTTAATCAACATGGAAACTTCAGCTCTGAGGCAGGGAGACAGAGAGGATCCCTTGCTGCTGGTTGAAGAAGCAATCAGTTATCAGGATAAAGGGAAATGAAGCACAGACACAGCAGGCTCAGTAATATGAATGCAGGGATCCTTTACTGTATTTGTTGATGCACATTTGACAATTATTTAAATAGATTTTATAAAATGTATTTCAAAGCAGTCTTATTTTGTTAGCGAGAAGGTAGAGTACAAGTTCATGAAACATCAGCCATAGTTAGGCGAAGAAGACTAATCACCCAGAATAATGTTGGACACTTTTCCTGTCATGGAACAAAATGGTAACGAGCCGTTTGGGAGCCGAAAGAGTCGTTTCCTAGGGGTCAGGTGAGTCAAATGATCTGACTAACTCAAAAAAGCCGGAATTCCCAGCACTACTTCCGACCACATCTCTCTGTACACTGACTGCAGTGACCGGGCTCGGGTTTACAGCAGTGACCGGCTTAGAGCTGACTGAAACATGATGATTGGTCGGTTCTGACAAGAGAAAAATAACATCTCAATTCAAGGGCGTATCCATCGTGGCGCTTGATTGGCTATTGAGAATGTCAGTCATGCTCTGAACGCTACAGCATTGGACGAGTCGCTCAGTCCCGGCGAGTCAGAGCTATAAAACCCTCCTACTGCAGTTCCTGACAGAAGAGCTGTTCTTCTCCGGGGTGTAGAGTTGACTAGAAGCAGCAGAAGCACCAAAAGCACCAAAAGCACACAGAGATTCGTGGATATTTGTGCTCCAGGTGTCAGTTTCATCCAGGTTAGTCTTCGAGGTGTTTATTCAGTTTCTTTTATGGCATGTCCGTGTTTAGCCGTGTTTAGCATCTTCGTGTTAAGAGCTTCCTGCTGAAGGGCTTGGTCATCCGGCTTGTCCAAACATTAACGTCAGTTCAAGGCGACTCTGCTTGAAATCACTTAAAAACTTCACTGCTCACTCGAAATGCTTCATAAATAAATTAAAACAATGCAAAACGGTTATATGTTGCCATCTACGAAACTGAACCCTCTTTAATCGTAAGAGTTCACTAGTCATCTTTTCATGTTATGCTAGTTTGTGCATGCTAATCGTCTCCATCGTGTGTTTACAGCTGCTCATTTCCTGATTACAGTAACAAAGAAGGGCTGATGCATTTTATCTCCCCAGGTTTTCCCAGCCAGCTGCAGAACTGCCCTCGCACTCCGTTCACTGCTCAAACTCCGACATCATGATGCAAATCAACTCGGACGCCTGCTTTCATAAGCACTCGCTGCTGAACGTGATGAACCGCTTCCTGGCGGCGGCCAACAACATGGACGAGACCATCATGGTGCCCAGTTTACTGCGGGACGTGCCTCTGGAGGAGCAGGACGGGGACACCTCGATGCACAGCAACAGCGAGCTGTCCTTCCCGAGCAAGCAGAGGGACATGTATGAGCACTACCTGTTGCTGAAGTCCATTAAGAACGAGATGGAGTGGGGTTTGCTGAAACGCGACATGGGTGGCGGTGCCAGCTTCCTGGAGATGGCCGTGAAGCAGGAGGAACAGCAGGTACCAGGTGGACCAGCAGAAGACGGCACTGACTTAGAAAGCCAGTTCCACTTCCACCTCCGTGGACTCTTCGGGGTCTTGTCCAAGCTCACAGACCAAGCAGATCACCTCACGAACCGCTACAAGAGAGAAATTGGTGGTGGGAGTCTGTTACGATAGAACTGATGACCTATAAGCTTAACATGGACTACTACTTACACTTTGCTGGGGGATAACGTTCGAGCAGTGGACTCGCACGTCTAGTCTTGCCTATGGAATCTTGCTTAACCTTTTGCTTGTAAGCAAGACGTAAACCTATTTCCAGCTGCACAACTAGTCATAAGTACTGCTTTGATGGGGGGATGAACAGAAAAGCTGTATGATTTGAAGAGTTTAAGTTAAAGGCGCATACTGCAGTTGGTTCCATTAAGTGTCTTCATTTCATTTCAGTAAGTGTATGACAGGGCACCCTTTATACGATACCGTGTGGCTTTAAAAGTTTACTATACCTGTGGTTACAAAGTCCTGAAAGAGGTTGTTCAAAGTTTGGGCTGTGTTGGAGAAAACCTGAATGCTGGTTATTCTGTGTCTTTCTACACATTAACCTAAATTCTGTAGAATGTGGTCCTGTAATATCCCCAGGCTGAGTTTTAACAAAGGTTCATTTTAGCTTGCTGCTCTTACACACTCCATCCAGAAAAGGTGTCCCTTGGGTTGTGCTCTCCATGGAGAAGATGAATGTTGTGTTGTCCATTTGATCAGTTTGACCTGTCAGAGTACTACTGTTGCCACATTTTAGTTTATTTGTTTTTGCCCCAAATGTTTACTTTTATATGAAATGTAATGAATAATGAAAGAATATAATGAATAAAGCAGACTTTTTACATTGGATTTTGTGTGGTTTTGTGTGTCATTGGTAATTATCTGAAGACTGTAGCAATCTAATCTTAGGTTAGCCACAGAAGCTCCATTTAAATGGGTTTGAATGGAATGTGCCCTTCTGCTGGCATGTTTGAACCTGAAAGCTGCCTCACTGGCCGTCACTTGCCAAACCCTTCCTAATGTGCAAACGCCTAAACCTGGAGTTGCTTCTCGTGCTATTTCCCATGTCTTGGCTTTGGGAGGATGATTGAGGAAATAGCAACCAGTAATATAATGCCTTCATAACAACTATTGGCCTTTGTGTTCCCCTATACACCTGAGTCTTTCTCCTGGTACTTCCCCATAGCAACCGTTCTCTCAACTGTGGCTGTTCAGATAATGCTTTTTCCACCCTTCAAGGTACAATGGTGATTTTAAACAATGGAAGGTTGGAACAAACAGTGTTTAAAAAAAAAAAAAAAAAAAAGACTTCAGTGCAAGTATTTAAAGACTGGAAGTTTATAGTGACTTATTTACTGTAGCTTGCCATCAAGAACATAAGTCCAATTAATTAGGTTAGCATGAGAATGTGTAAAGATATGCCTGTTGGATAAAATAATTTGTTAATGAATAAATATAGGGCTGTGCAATACATGAACATGATGTTACACTATTCTGAGTATCATGGGTGTCAAGAACCACTTTTGCTGCAAATTATGACACCCAGGCTCCTCAAAGTAAATGCTTGCTATACTATGGCTATGTATATAAATATTAGTCCATCCAAAAGTATTGGAACAGCAAGGCCAATTCTTTTCACTGTATACTGAAGATATTTGGGTTTGAGATCAAAATATGAATGAAACAATACACCATAGTCATTTCATTTCCTTACTTTCATTTCCTGTTATTTACACACAGATATGTTAAACACCTTTGGTGGCCCATTTTTTTTTTTGGTGATCAAAAGTATTGGAACAGATAGTTTTAATGTAATTTAAAGTAAATAACACTTAATGTTTGGTTGCATATCCCTTGCTTGCAATAACTGCATCAAGCAGGAGATCCACTGACATCACCAAACTGTTGTATTCTTCTTTGGTAATGCTTTTCCAGGCTTGTACCACAGCTTTTTTCAGTTGTGGCTTTGGGGGGTTTCTCCATTGAATTTCTTCTTCAGGAAGTGAAATACATGCTCAACTGGGTTTAGGTCTGGTGATTGACTTGGCCAGTCTAAAACCTTCCACTTTTTTCTCCTGATGAAGTCCTTTTTTGTGTTGGCAGTGTGTTTTGGGTCTTTGTCTTGCTGCATGATGAAGTTCCTCCCAATTAGATTGAATGCATTTCTCTGTAAGTTGGTAGATGTAATGTTTCTGTAGACTTGAGTTCATCACCATGACTTACCCAGGGCTCAAACCAAGAGTAGATATTCAGAGCTATTAACTGTTTAATCAATCTAACAGGGCACACCCGGGCAACAAGAAACACCTGTCAGTCACATGTTCCAATATTTTTGATCACTTGAAAAATGGGTGGGTTCAAACAAAATGTGCCATGTTCTAAGTTGTTTACCACATCTAGATGTAAATATCAGAAAATGAAAGCTGAAATTCTGATCTATTATTGGTCTCATATTCATCTTTTGAACCCAAACGTCTTCAGCAAAAACAAAAGAATTTGCCTTGCTGTTCCAATACTTTTGGAGGAGACTGCATAACATCTAAAGCCTCATCACAAAGTTGCCTGTGCTCAATAGATCCTGGAGAAACTGCTTTTGAAACCCCGCCACATTGCTCCATTGGTACTGACGAAATGAGTTACAACACAGTGTATTTGAGCTGTTGCAGTATTGCAAAGGTCACATTTACAGATACACGAATCTGACGTTTTACTGTCTGGTTTGATGTAAGCATCACAGCTGAAGATGAGAAATATGCTACATTAGCACCTAAGCATATAGACAGTATTTTGAATATGTTTTTGTTTTTGGGTTGATGAGACAGTGACACTGATATCCACAAAAACATCTCTCTGATTTCTTTGCTTGTGTCAACAGTGTAGAAAATAGGTCAGCACAATGTGAGCTTGTCTCTCAGTCAGTAACTGATCCTGATTTATGTGATCATGATAGCACAGGGAAGGCAGAGGAAAGAGTGTACACTGGAAGCTGTTAAAAATTGTGGCAACGCCTGAGTGGCCCATCACTGCCCCATGCCACTGATCACAACAAGACTGCATGATCATGCAGGCAAGACAGGGCACTGAGTTTGCCAAACAGCTGTCTGGGCTGTATTTATGTTCTTTGACACTCATCAAAGTCACTTTCTCAACAGCTATAAAGTAAATGACCTAATTATGCAAGATGTGTCCATGCTGTCTGTGTCAAACTACCCAAGCAACATAAATATCCGAAGTGTAAGTACTGGTGAAATGGTAAATCTTGGAAATCTGCACATGACGGTTTTAAAGTCCAAGGAAAGATTTTTTAAGAATGTAACTATAATTCACATTATGACTGCTTCTGGTTTTACTAAGCATGCAAAGGTAGTGAGCCAGTTGCTGAAATTCCTGACTGGGGTTTAAAAAATTACTATAACAGAATATTTCAATGTGATTTTGCCTGTCAGATAAGTGGTAGCTCACAAGATCAGCTGGTATTAGGCCATGCTCACCCACTGGCCTTAACAATACTTAGCCTTGTGTCTAGACGGAGAGCTGTAATGGGTGTAATACAGTACAGTGCCTCCGCCTCAGTGCAAACCTACACAATAATGAAAGAAGCTACACTTTCTGTAGTGGTCATGCCAGCATACAGTGCTTTTTGAAGTTTACAGGGTGGGCTGAATCTTAGTTTTCTTTCTAATGAGAGCTGCTGATCATAGTCAATACATGGGATATTACCTATGAAAAAAAAAAGCAGTGTAGACAACCTGATAACTCTACAGAGTAAGAAAGGTGTGTTTACTTTTATTGCACACATTGTATTTTTATGATGACCATCAGTAAATATACAAGTACTGTTTCAGGTTCTGATGTCCTTCCCACCGAGCTCTTACTGCCCTTATTATGTGTCCCCTTCTGTAATTTGTCACTTGACACGTCTGGCTTAACTCCTGGGTCAATCCATAGCTTCAGTCAGCAAAGCCCGAGCCTTGATATTAACATTTCTCCGTATCACCCTCAAATGAAGGTACACACAACACGAAAATTTGAGAACAATCAAAAGTCATCAGAAATTAGAGAGGTGTTACATTACAAATAAATTTTTTATTGACAGAACCGATAAATAAGAAGCAGATTTCTTAGATGTTTCCTTTCTATTTTGAGAATCCCTGCTCCAGTTACCGTGTCTGACATTGAGCCAAAATGTCTAGGCATGCTTCTGCTACAGTTAGACAACACAGTCAAGCTCTCTGTACCTGATCAGAGCAAAGACAGAATCTGATTGGTGCACCATAAGGAATGTGTTGCTGGAGAAACGTGCATTGGTTGCATAGAGTGGGTGTGGAGCTCAGCCAGAGATGTTTAGGGCCTAACACACACTGTCACCTTGGTTCCCTCCACTCAGGGTTTATGTGTCCCCAGCAAAAAAGCCATTCAGCATAGAAGCCCATGTCTCTTCAGCTCATGACTGGTCACATCTAGTTCATTCTATCTCAGTCAGTAATCATGCAGTCATGCTTTTCAAAATACTCTCATTAATAATTCACTTTAATCACTTTTTAAAGTGAATTTCCCTGAAAATGCATATTTATCTGGAGATGTTTCCCTATTAAAAAAAACAAACACATAGCTTCTTTTTTTATTACATTTTCATTTGTACTTATAAATGAAAATTTTCTGAAATGCCAAGTACAATTTACATACAATTTCAATATACAACATACTTTGTTATTTTGCTATCATAAAAAGATGATAACTATGAACAGAGCTGATCAGTATCAGCAAATTATTTGTTAGAAGATACATTTAAAAATCCATTTTAAAATAATTGGCATAAAGATAGGATCATGCCAGTTATACATCAATATGAATTGCATGGAATGTTTTTATTTCTTTGAGAAACAAATTGATATTCAATTCTAGACACACAATGTGACTAAATTAAACAAGTGACATATATTCTTATATATACATTATGGTTAAGTTTAGTTATAACACAAGCAGCAGATGATAGTTTGATGATAGCAGGTGATAGTTTGATATTTAAAAACTTAAATAATTCACACCTATGTGTGTATTCAGAAAATAAACTTATGTCTTCCAAAAACATTTTTAAAATATATATGTTAAGCATTTATGAGACATATATTGTGGATGTATAATGACTCATAATTGCACTGTCTGGTGTCACCTTGAAGAGACAGGTTTCCCTTTTGAGTCTGAGTCCTGTCAAGGCTTCTTCCTCATGTTGTCTCATAGAGTTTTACTTTCTACCATCACCTCTGGCTTGCTCATTAGAGACCAATTTAAATCCATTTCCAGATTTCTGCAAAACTGCTTTGTTACAAAATTCATTGTTAAAAGCACTATATGAATAGAATCAATAGAATTGCACTGAATATATTTCAGATGGAAAGACTTCAGATGTTCTCAGTTATACATTTCTGGTATACTGAAATGGATGAAAAAAAAACCCTCAGTTCTGTTTGTGAATACTCAAGGCTGGACAAGGGTAGAAGATTTGTGATGCACGGCACGCACAGGTCACTCAGCACTTCTACACTGCTGCAATAGACAATTGGAGGCCTGCAGTTGGGGAGGTATCCAGTTTACTGAAGGTCACTGAGCTGAAATCCCTCTTTTGAAAGTAATATAGAAATATATGTGATGTATCAGCATATAGTAGTAAATCTCATGTAGTATATCTTATGTATCAGTCATATTTGGGAGTGTGATCCATATAATAAACTTTCCTGGTCAACTTGTGATTCAGCACAAAATGCTGCATTGGATTTGGGCATGTGTGAGCAATGAAGTGTCAGCTGTGAATAAGGCATGACAAGTACATTATGATACATGGCACTGGGTACTTAACAGGTATTTTAGTTACACCTATATATAGCCTTCAAGAATAGTTTTCCCTGGCAGCAGTAAACAGTCAGAAATAGTTACAGATTATGTCCTATTTAAAGGCATTTTAGTAATACTTAAATTAATGGCAATAGCCAGCACCATTCTATTGTTCTATCATTAATTAGTATCATAGGTCAAAGAAAGTTTGTGCAGACATTATATATGACTTTATGCATTGCACTGTGTGTGTGTGTGTGTGTATACAGTACAGTGCAAAAGTGTTAGGCACATGCAAAGACATGCTTTAGAGCAAAGATGCCTTCAAAATATTTTAATTATTTAAAATAATTAAATTTAATGTTAAGTGGTCTCCAGTACAATTTGTGCAGTTTTATAATAGCTGCTAAGGTTTACTGAGCATCTTGCACATCTTGTAGAAGCAGCCACAGTTCTGGAGACGTTGCCTGTCGCACTTGCTTCTTATTTTTGCAGCAAAACCCAGCAGCATTCATTATATTTTTTGTCTGAAAAGTGGTTTCTTACAAAATACGCTGCTTTCTTTACTGACATATAAACGTTTTTCTGTAACATTTAATTTTGTGCTGGAAAACTAATGTTTTTAGTGTGCTTTAGGGTGCCTAAGACTATGTAGCTACTATATTTAGTTCTTTACATATATATATATATATATATATATATATATATATATATATATATATATATATATATATAGGGACTGTGTGTGTGTATGTATGTATGTATATATAAAATAAATATTTAACTTTTATTGGAATGTGGATTTCTATTTTTGATTTTAATTTTCTTCCTTAAAGTTCCCTAAAAACCCAGTGATTTGGACTCAAATAATGGCAGTGTTAAACTGGTATATTATTTAACATGTAAGTGGTGTTTCCTTCGAGTAGTGAGAAGCTTACCCCATGTTTAGAAGAGAAGTATTAAAATGTGAAAGAGCAGAAGAGGAAGGCTCTGTCTGAGCTCTTAGTTAAAGAGAAAAGCCAAACTCCCATTACTTGGTTTTTGAAAGGAGATTCTTACATAATCTTAGTTACTGTGTGTATGTGTGTGTGTGTGTGTGTGTGTGTGTGGTGTGCTGTGGTGTGGTGTTGAACTCCCTGAACTTGGTAACAGCAGACAGAGCTTCAAGAATGAATGGAGACCGATTCTGTGTGGGGCTTTGCAGTTTTCAGATGTGACACTTTTAATGAGATTTTTTTAGACCTGTTGGAGGCAGTTGTTCATGTTGAAGGTGTTATCAGTAGACTGTAGTGCAGTGTTCTGCAGTACAGTCCCTCCTTTCTCTTCAGCACGCGTTTCTCCTGGATCCGGAGCCCTGTGCTGTCACACCCAGTGCAGGAGGGTCAGTGAAACGCTCCCACTATGTCCGCTCAGGACTTTCTTTCAAAGAGGAAGTCTATCAGTTTTTTGTTTGTTTTTATTCATTCTGAAATTGTTTCACCTATATTATCAGTGCAGTAGTGTAATAGTTAATGATATAATATGTTTAATCAGGAACATTTTGTTACATTATTGCTTTATTACATGAATTACGCAGGTCTTTCCTGCTCTTTAATGACACCTCAACAGAAATGTGGCGGAGTGCCGCTCGGTGAGACTTGTCCCGATTTTGGACCAATCAGAGAGCTGAGCCGCGCGACAGCTAGCCAATAGCACAGCCTGAACTCAGGGGTTTGGCGAAGTTCCTCCAATATCTCAAATCCCTCTACACTCCCTATACAAGCGCATTAACTAGGCTACGAAATAACCGCTTCTGCACCCTACCTAGTGCACTACTAAGTCTAAACTGAGTCATTTGGCGGTGAGCGGGTGAAATCAGTGAAACCTGAAGCCGCGGATGAAATCATAGGGTTTGACTCTTCGACAGGCAAAGTCTGACATCCTAAATCCATATTGCAGCTCTTAAATGGATTTGATAGGCTACTGTGCCAGCAAACAGAGACTTCGGACTTGTATCCATACTGAGTTATGCATACAAATGAAAAACGCAAACTAGTGCAGTCAAGTCCTGCTCATATAGGCATGTTTGTTTAATGTACGGCTGTCTGGTTTGAAAGAAACTCGAGAAGAGGCACCAGGCCTTTCTTTACACGCAGATCAACTAGTAGTCTTTATCAAGCTCTCAAATGTGCTAAGCCTACAGACTCAGAGTGTGAATTACCACTCCCATCTGTGGGACTATGCGTTCTTAAAAACTATACAGACTAAACAATCTTATTAGTAATAAATAAATAAATAAATAAAACAATTCCACAGTCATGTCAGAAAGACACATGTGAAGCCCAGTCCACACCTTCAGGTTTCAAATTGTTGTTTTTATAAATCAAAAGATTACCAAACCAATCACAATCACAAGGTACTGGTGAATTGGAATTGTTTTTAACTTCTTGAACCCGCCCCCTTCCCTCCCATGTACACAAAGCCACACCCTCAGTACACAAAGCCACACCCTCAGTACACAAAGCCACACCCTCAGAATCTACAGTGGGAAGTGAGTTAGTGTTACCAACTATTACCATGACATCACTTTCAAACAACGTAGCAGTTTATTGAGGCCTTACCTCACTATTTAGATTATAAAAGTACCCAACATTGTTAACAGTGAATAGTGTGGCTATAAAATGGTTTGTATCAAGGAAACTCAGTATCAACAGATGGCTGCAACGCTGCTCTCCCCTTGGCAGATTTTTATTGCACTTGGCAATTTATGTATTGCACTTGGCAATTTATGACAAGCCATTACATTTCGCTTATGTCCAGAGCAGATCCTTATATATATATATATATATATATATATATATATATATATATATATATATATATATATATATATACATACATATATATATACACACACACCGATCAACCATAACATTAAAACCACCTGCCTAATATTGTGTAAGTCCCCCTTGTGCTGCCAAAACAGGCATGGGCTCCACAAGACCTGTGAAGGTGTGCTGTGGTATCTGGCACCAACATGTTAAGAGCAGATCCTGCTTCCAACACATCAACTTCGAGAACAGATTGTTAAATTGCTGCCTAATATATCCCACTCCTTTACAGGTGCTATTGTAATGAGACAGTCAATGATATTCACTTGACCTGTCAGTGGTTTTAATGTTATTTTTGATCGGTGTATATATATATATATATATATATATATATATATATATATATATATATATATATATATATATATGTGTGTGTGTGTGTGTATATATATATATATATATATATATATATATTCTGAATATATATTTAGAACTCTGAATATATAAATGCAAATCTGAATACATATTGTCTACACCTCAATATAAATATATCTTTATGATAAGGCATGTCAGTAGACAGATGTTTTTTTTTTATGAAAACAGTAGGCCTATACATCCTGTATACATTTATCAATGCAAATATTGTATTATTATATAATTATTTTAAGTGCACATCACTTATCTAAACCAAAGGGTGTATGTTCCTCTGCTTTACAAAAGGCTGGCCATAGTGCCAAAGGGTCCTCATAGTCCTTTAACAGTGTTAATGCTATGTAGCTTTTCTGCAGAATTCAGCATGACTGAGAGGGTTAGGGAAATTGTCAACAATCTGTTGACGAATAATGATTTTAGTCAGACAAAAAAAAACTGATTACACCAATCATGTTTAATGGTTTTTTGTCAAATATGGAAAAATTAAGAGCTTGCTTATCAGTATGCCTGATAAAATGTATGAATATGTAATCAGGGTTTATAATTATATATTCAAGATTTACATTTACATATTCAGGATTTACAACTTTATATTCAGGATTTATAAATATATATATTCAGATTTCATTAATTATTTCATAAAATTATTTCAGCAGTACATGTGGAGCCAGCCTCTGCATCTTTCTGCATTATTCTGCATACATGAGCTCACAGACCCCCGCGATTGTCTAGTGTCACTCTGAATGACAGGTCAATAATGGGGAAAGAGTATGCCATACCTCCCACTCTGAGAGCACAGGGAATGTTCCTCTCTTGACACCCAAAATTTATCCTAGTTTTTGCATGTTTCTTATCTTTAAGTTTACTGGAAGCATGGTGTGATTTGTGACTGTAAAAGTATCTGGCTGCGCTGGGCGCTTAATGATTTCCGCCATATTTTGCCTGTCCAAACAGACTGAGATGGGGTGGAGTAAAGGGGTGTTGGGGAGTATCTTTAAAAAGACTGATAGAAGGCCCATTGAAACTCAACAACTGGTGTCCTAGGTCCCTTTCCTATATATTTATTCAATTAGATAATTCCAGAAGCAATCGAACCTCTTCTAAAAAAAATAAATTCTTCCCTTAGCAATGGCTATGTACCTAAATCTTTTAAACTAGCAGTTATCAAACCCCTGATAAAAAAAAACCTGACCTTGACCAAATATAGGCCAATATCAAACCTCCCCTTTATCTCCAAGATCCTAGAATAGGTTGTAGCAGAGCAGTTATGCTAGGAATAACATTCATGAACTGTATCAGTCAGGATTTAGGCTTCATCATAGCACAGAGACAGTGCTGGTTAATGGTAAATTGGTAAATGACCTACTACTGGCCTCTGATCAGGGTTGTGTCTCCTTGCTTGTGTTGCTTGACCTTGCCATTATGATACCATTGATCATACTATTCTCCTTGATAGACTAGAAAATGCTGCTGGAGTTAAGGGAATGGCCCTCTCCTGGCTCAGGTCTTATTTGACTGATGGTTATCAGTTGGTAGATGTAAATGGTGACTTCAGGTCTTATTCGACTGATGGTTATCAGTTGGTAGATGTAAATGGTGACTTCTGTATGCATACTAATGTAAAGTTTGGTGTTCTGTAAAAAGCCCACTGCTTTTTCCTTTATATATGCTACCTCTGGGTAAAATTATTCAAAAACATGATATTAGCTTCCACTGTTATGTTGTATGTCTCAGCAAAGCCAGATGAGAGATACCAGCTTAATAAAGTTGAGGGACGTGTAAAGGACATTAGACACTGGATGATTATTAACTTCCTTGTACTTAATTCTGACAAGACAGAAGTACTTGTACTAGGACCACATGCAGCTAGAAGTAAACTTTCTGATTACATAGTAATTTTAGGTGGCCTTTCAGTTACATCATGTGCTGCAGTAAAAGATCTCCAGTCTTTCATATGAGGCTCATGTAGATAATATAAACAGGATAGCCTTCTTTCATTTCAGAAATATTGCTAAAATAAGAAATATCACTACATGATGCAGAAAAACTAGGTCATGCTTTTGTTACCTCTAGGTTGGATTACAGTAATGCCTTACTGTCTGGATGTTCCAGTAGGTGCATAAACAAGCTCCATTTAGTCCAGAATGCAGCAGTGAGAATCCTTACTAGAACAAAAAGATATGACCACATCACACTTTTCTTATCCACCCTGCATTGGCTCCCAATCAAATTTTGCATTGATTATAAAATACTACTATTGACCTGTAAAGCACTGAATGGTCTTGTGCCATAGTACCTGAGCAGACTCTTGGTCTCTTATGATCTGTCATGCCTACTTCTAGCAAATAGTGCAGGCTATTTGTTGGTACCTTGAATAGTGAAGGTTACAGCGGGGGGCAGAGCATTCTCTTACAAAGCCCCACAGTTATGGAACAGCCTTCCAATTAGTATTCGAGATTCAGACACAGTCTCAGTGTTTAAGTCTAGCCTGAAAACACTTTATGTCCCAGGGCACCCTCATTTCTCTGTTACCTTCTGGCTCTTTCTTTTAGTTATGCTGTCATAGCTAGTCTTGCTGGAGTCCCTGCTTGCACACAATGTACATTGTCCTTAACCATTACATGACAATTAACGTATGTAATAATCTCTGTTTCTCTGTCTCTCTCCCTGTTGAGCTACACCTGCTACTCCGGGGATACCAGTGATCCTGACACCTTCTGCTCTCCATACTTGCCTGATCCATCCTGATGCCCTACTTCTGGTTCGAGTTCTCATTACTTGGAAGCCACTCGCTGCTGCTGAGGATGGCCCCATATGGACAGCCTAAAGCTTACATGAGATTACTGTGTTTGGTACCACTTAGAAACCACAAAGATGGCTTTGGACTGCAATTGATACTAACAGTTTTGCTATGATGGCTTAGGACTGCAATTGCCACGAACAGTTTTGCACTCATGTCTCCATCAGTGAACAGTTGATCATTTCAACAAAATAGACTTCATGTGAAAACTATAACGAATTTCCTGGTTACACAAGTGCACTTTTTTGACCATGTAGAACACAGTTATAGAAGGGAATTATTTATAATTGTACTATCTGATGTAACCCAGATGAGGATGGGTTCCCTTTTGAGACTGGTTCCTCTCAAGGTTTCTTCTTCATATCATCTCAGGGAGTTTTTCCTTGCCACCGTCACCTCTGGCTTGCTCATTAGGGATACATTTATAAATTTAAAATTTATATCCTGAATATATATATTTCTGTAAAGCTGCTTTGTGACAGTGTCCATTGTTAAAAGCACTATACTAATAAAAATGAATTAAATTGAAGAAACACAGAGAAGCAGTCCATCATGGGCCACAGTTTTCCAAAAAGGTTTTCTCAGCCACATAATACACTCGTGCTGAGGTCATGGCTCAAACAATAATTTTTTTTAATCATGTTCTACATATTTTTCAGATTATTTGAAATAATAAGACATTTTTTAAAAATAGCCTATTGCACCTTTAACTCACCTTTAACTGATCTCCCACCTCTGTGATGAGCTCAGCTCTTCATATCTTAAATCACTGCACACATTCTTTCTGCATGGTGAGGGGGTTTTAAAGCCCACCGGTTCAGGCCAGCACCATCAAATGACTCAGCACGGCTCAAAATGCAAGTTAAGTAACTAGTCAATACTGAACCATGGACCATTACAGCTTTCACATGTAGACCTTCTTTGGCATCATAGTCTCCTGTTTATCTATTATATCTGCAAAACTATTTTAAAATCTCCTTATGTGTAAATAAACATGGCAAACAGCCTGTGTAAGCAGAGTGTGTTATTTGGCAATTTCCAAGTCAATGACCATGTAAGTGTTACAACGGCATCTCAAATCCTTCCACCTGCAAAACTTTACCATACAGTGCCCTCTATGATTATTGGCACCCTTCATGAAAACGAATAAACAATATAAAAAGAATGACATAATAAATGAAATTTAGGCTCAGCCATATTGGAATATTGTATGTTTTTATTTATACATACAAAAACAATTTTTTAAGTAATAAATATTTTCTACAAAACACTTCTTTCAAAATGCATCCTTACAACTATTGTTTTGTGACACCTGCCCTGGAGAGGATAACAGCACAGAGTCTCTTCCTGTAATATCCAACTAGGTTGGAGACATTAGTAGAGGGATCTTGGTCCACTCCATGTAGAACCCTTTAAGCTCCTTTATATTTGTAGGCTTGTTCATGTGGACTTCATTTTTCAATTCAGTCCACAGGCTTGCAGTAGGATTCAAATCCAGACACCAAGATGGTCATTGCAAAGCACTGATTTTGTGTGTGGGGTGTGTGTGTGTGTGTGTCTGTTTTTAACCACTTCTGTGTTTATTTTTAAGTATGTTTCACTCATCACCTTCTATATTCTAAAGCTCTATCTAGGGCCAAACCAGGTTTTGGGCTGAAAAATCCTGACACTTGGGAGAATACATGATGCCATAAATCTTCATAAGAGCCCCTGAACCACCAGGCACAAAACAGCCCCAAAGCATCAATGATCCACATCCATATTTTATATGCAGTTTTGTCAACAAACATGCTATGTGTGTATGACCAATAGGTTTGATTTTAATTTCATCTGACCAAAATAATGGGGCTTGGTGAAATTCAGGCACTACATCCTGTGAGATGGAACATCAGGAACAATGTCTTTCCAAAGATCTTGTTGTTATGGAAGAAGTGTTTAACAGTTGATTTTGAGACTTTTTTCCTTTTTTTTTTTTTTTTTAACCTCTTTTACCATCATCCTGACTGTGTGGGGAAACAGAATGCTCATGTGACCAATTCCTGGCAAATTTCCAACAGTTTCAGAATTAAATGTATTTTATGTTGTCTGTGTGTGCGTGTGTATATATACACACACATACAGAGTATATATATATATATATATATATATATATATATATATATATATATATATATATATATATATATATATATATAACATGATTTGTGCAGTTCAACAACCACCTGTCTCTTTTGTGACATGATGGATGACAGATGGATTTTACATGTGCAACTTCATATTTATACCCCAGGGAACCAGGACATGGTTAAAGGCAACAACAGATTTCTTAGATATGAATGAAAATTAAATATATTTTACATTTTCAACAATGGTAACTTGTTTGCATTAATAGAAAAATATAAGTATTTTAGGAGTGTCAATCATTTCGGCACGCTTCTTTAGAAAATTTTAATTATTGTGTGAAATGTTTTTAATACAATTGGGTTTTATGAAGGGTGCCAATAATTTTGGAGAACACTGCAGATATGGGTCATGCCATGAACTCTCACCCCTCTGAACAGCCTAATGTGGCTGACCTCTGTCCTCAGACTGTGCTTACGTCTCCAGTTTTGTAACTTCACCCTGTCTCTTTGCTCCTAGAGTGTGGCGGCACAGTGGCAGTTTCTCAACAACTCCATGGCTAAATCACAAGTGGCTCCTTGCTCCCAGTAGAGTTGTAGTATATCAGGAATTAAAAATGGCTTGTGGATCCAAAGTTCGATCTATCCAACAGGCAGATATTTGAGACTCAACCTATAGGCTCAACTTATGCCCCTGAACTTTCTACCTTGGGCAACTGCTCACTTTCAGCTATTTCTATACAACAACTGTTTAATTAGAGGGAAAAAATACATCTTCGTGAGCCAAAATTGCTGTCTTGTGGACTGAAACTGATACTGATATTGGAATTCATTCTCAAATGCACTGCATATGTAAACTTTAATCAGTGACAAAGATGTTTTTTGTTTTTTTTTTTTCCCCAGG
This sequence comes from Pangasianodon hypophthalmus, assembly GCF_027358585.1. Lineage (NCBI taxonomy): Eukaryota > Metazoa > Chordata > Actinopteri > Siluriformes > Pangasiidae > Pangasianodon > Pangasianodon hypophthalmus. Next base: position 14,515,625 of record NC_069716.1, on the reverse strand, counting down.
CATATGTTTTTTTTATGTCCAGAGACATAAGCGGCTTGGTATGTCCTGTTGTAAAAATGTTTTCCCCAAACTTTTGTCCCAAAATGCTTGCAATCTTTCTAAACCTTCATTTAGCAATGTGTGGACCACGGCCAATGTATGTATTTTAACCTTACCTCACTGAGAAATGCTTATATATACAACCATAAGAGCTCAGAATTGAGCAATACTGGTAAATTGCACTGAACATTACAAGCAAAACGTGACAATCATGCTTTATTATGGTCGATTTCTTTTAAAAAGGAATCAGATAAACATATCCCCTTTGCTCATCACACAGACAATAAACCTTCAAAATCAAGTACTCTCTTCACGACTTGGTGGACCTCCATTGGTAATGAAACTAAACTCTCTCTTTACATTTCTCACTCTTCAGTTAAATAGTATTTATTGGTTTCAGTTCAAAAAAAGGTCAATGATTGTCAACACAAAATCTATCTTAGCACCAGTACAATAAAACTGTACTTTTGCTTGTTAAAACACTGTTCGGAGTGAAGGAGAACACAATATCCGTAGGGTAAAGGGATCATTAATTGTACATTTCAAATAAAGCACCAACCATACAAAGCAACTTTCATATATCATTTGTCTGATACACAAAAAGTCAAATATATTAAGGACTATTAAATTAAACACAAACAGTCAAACCATGTAAATAAAACACACCATGCACCACAATGCTCGCTGGAACTGGGTACACTGGGGAAAACAAGCTAAGTAAGAGAGGTCTCCTCTCATGACCTTGAACTGAGCAAGGTGCTGGACAACATCCAGAACAAAGTCCCTAGAAAAATCTCAAAATTAAAAAGAAAAAAAAAAAAAAGAAAAAAAAAGCATTCCACAGGTTTGCTTTTTCATTTTGCTTACACAAGGGCCTTCATACCTTGATATCCAACAATCTCTTTAGGTTTTGTAAACATAAAATGAAACTCCTCATTCATGAATAAGTCTATATCTTGTCTTGAAAATTAGAATTAACTGGGTTTTATAAATATGAAAGAACAATCCTTTGCCTGCTACACTGCAAAGAAACCAACCAAGATTAATGCAGCTAGTTGAGGTGTTGGAAGCAGAGCTGTGGTGGCATTGTGAGCCGAGGTACAGTGAGGTAAAGGAGGGCAGGGCTGATCGACATATGTTCTGGGTTAGGGGTCCTCACAGAGAGAGTGCGAAACAGAGAGAGAGAGACTCTCACAGGTTTACAGAGGAACCATCTGTCCCAGAGTCCTTCCTGCCACATTAAGCTGGCCATAAACCTCTTAGTTCACCAAGATAAAACAAACAAACAAAAAAAATGCCTTGGGCACCCTTTCAAAACTATTCACATAACCTCAGGAATAAACAAACATTAAAACATATCAATGATAAATTACAACCAAACTGGGCTCACCCTGATGTCAATATATACATATATATTTACATATACTTATAGGTTTATACATATAAAAAGATTTGAGAGAAGTTACTGGACAGTGAAAAATACCTACAAGTTGGGAACAGAAATTTACTTTGTCCGGTTTGCTAGAGTCCTCCCTTCTCCTGTGAGTGATTCCAAGGCAAGTCAATCTAACAAGGCCCCCTCTGCTGCTGTAAAGGAAGGTATTCTGGGAGAAGGGTGTGTTCTGCGAGGATCTCATCTGTTTTTGATGAGCCATTTTTGGTGGATAGTGTACATACAAAGTGCTGGTTTTAGTAGCAGTGCATCTACCAGTAAATAAGGAGGCGCAAATGCCTGTGGACAGCTACTCACTCATCTCAGGACATCGCTATCGGTTGCAGAGGCTACCTCTGACCTCTGACCTCTCGTCATCATTGTCGTCTTCTTGTAGCAGCTGGATGGATGAGCCTAGCAGTCCCTGTAGTTCTGGTACGCAGCGCACCAGATCGACTGTCTCTTCATCCTCCTCCTCGTCAATGGGTCGCAGCTCATCTGGGGCAATGCACGTCTGGCTAATGCTCACCTGCCTCCAAAGCTCGGCCCTTGTGAGGCTCACCACCTCAAACTGAGGGTACCTTGCGCGAAAGATGCGAGCTGAGACCTTCAGGCGCTTCAACACATCCATCAGCAGAAACCAGTTGCAAAAACTGTAAGCGCAGAGATATAAGCTTAATATAAAAGGGCATATGCATGTGTAACAGCATTCAATCAGTTGCTGTGGTCACTCACCCCTGTGTTAGCGATACTTGAATGTGGTAGCAGGGTAATAAAGGTTCAGAGGAGAACTCAAACAAAAGGCAGTCCGTGTCCTTTTCCTTTCCCTGCTCCCTCCATTCTTCCTTGTCTTCCTCTTCAGGATGAGACAGCAAGAAGTCCCAGCAGGCCTCCTGATCCGTCTCTAAAAAAGATTCACAGATATAAACAGAATATCAAGACAACATATCCCTGTGAGTAGAATGTGCAAATGCTCCCCCTATTGGACATCCAATTCAGTAAAAACTGTTCCACAGACAGGCAAATTCATTCTTGAGTCCTGACTGACCATAGAAATGAGACTAATTAATAATCTGAGCTTCTACCAAATGAATGTAAATTCTGAATTATGCATTTATGAACTCTCCTACCAAACACAGAGCTGCTGTAAAAATCCCACTGCAGACTTGGATCCTGATCAGGGCGTCCTTCTAGGTCAGTGAAGTACTCTGAGAGAAAAGAGATGTGTACAGGGTAAAGTTAAATATTACTCTATTTTCATTGTCTAGCTCGTTAAAGAAATTATTAAGTAACATGGGGACCTTTCAGTTTGTATTATTTCCAAAAGCCTGATAACTGAATTATTTGGTAAAATGTGCAAAAATGATACAAATGTGGTTGCATACGCTATTAACTTGCGGTCGTATTAAAAGTTGGGGACATAAGGCAAAGACTTAAGTCCAAAATTCATGTAAATATTTTTGTGGGGAAAGTTATGCATATTTAGAGCTTGACTAAGCACCTGCAGTGGAGGGTTAAGGGCCTTGAAACTCACAACCAGTAGCCCAATAAATCAGGGATAGATCATGCAGACTTGAGAAGCAAACAGCACTTTAATTTGCTGTAAAATGTAATATGACGTAACATAAAACCCAGGGACATTTGAAAAATAAATGAAATGAATGAAATGAAAGAACAGAAAATATATGATATATGAATGAAAACACAGCAAGCAAATAAATAAAAATAAATTAAATAAACATTTTATAGGAGTCTAATAGGCTACACTGCCAATACATTCCTGCATATATACTTCTAATCACTGGTTTAATTTAGCAATATGGGTTCCACCCTCATTATTCAACTTATAAAATAGCACTTGATCCAGCACCTCTCTCATTCACTCTCTCTCTCTGGCTTCCAACCTCATTATTCACCTTATAAAATAGCATTTGATCCAGCATTAACCTTTCTCTCTCTCCCCCTGGCTTCCACCCTGATTATTCAGCTTATATAATAGCACGTGATCCAGCACCTCTCTCTCTCTCTCTCCATCTCTGTTAAGCTATACATATTACTCCTGCTGCCCGATGGGATGCCGCAGCCTGATCCTGACTCCCGCTGTCCTCTGGACCTGCCAGCCCATCCTGATGCTCTACGTCTTCTTGGAGCTTCCTTCACTTGTGAATCACTCCCTGCTGCTGAAGATGGCCCCACATGGATAGCCTTAAGATGGCTATGGACGGTCCTATTTGCATTCCCCTAAAGATTGCACTATGCAGTGTCATCAGAAGAACAGGGGTTCCCTTCTGAGTCTGGTTCCTCTCAAGGTTTCTTCTTATTGTGATCTCAGGGAGTTTTTCCCTTGCCTCTTTCCTTGCCTTGCCTCTTTTCCTCGCCTCTTTCCTTTCCTGTTGCCTCTGGCTTGCTCATTAGTGATCTAAACCCACATCCAGATTCCTGTAAACCTGCTTTGTGTCACTATATAAATAATAGATAAATAAAGCTCTACATAAATAAAACTGAATTGAATATTATTTAGCATTTTTGTTTTTTCTATCATTCTCTGACGGTTACTTGTATGCACAACTTAATGAAGCTCTGGGATACTAATTCAAGGTCATGAAATCGTAATATGTGTATGATGTACATTCACTGTCCACTTTAATACAAACACCTGTATACCTCCTTGTCCATGCAATAAGCCAATCAGCCAATCATGTTGCAGCACTGCAATGCATAAAATCATGCAGATACAGTGAAACTGCATTGGTGAAGATTGGAAAAAATCCGTTTCCATTCACTGTAAGGTTCAATGTTTTGTGCATGCTGAGATGCTTTTCTACTCACCACAGTTGTAAAGAGTGATTACTTGAGTTACTATAGACTTCCTGTGAGCTCAGACCAGTCCAGTCATTCTCCTCTGATCTCTCTCATCAACAAGGTGTTTCAGCCTGCAGATCCTCTGCTCACAGAATTTTTTTTGTTTGTTTTTCACACAATTCAGTGTAAACTCTAGAGACTGTTGTGGGTGAAAATCTCAGGAGATCAGCAGTTTCTGAAATACTCAAACCAGCCCATCTGGTACCAACATCTATGTCACGATCAAAGTCACAAAGATCACACCTTTTCTTTATTTTGATGTTTGATGTGTACATTCCCCAAAACTCTTGAATTGTATCTGCATGATTTTTTGCATTGCGCTGCTGTCACATGATTGGCTGATTAGATAACTGCATGAATATGCAGGTGTACAGGTGTTCCTAATAAAGTGGACAGTGAGTGTAAGTAACAAATTTACCAGCATTCAGTTAGTCACTTCTTTTGGGTGATTCAGGTTAAAAAAAAAGAAGAAAAAAAAGAACTGTGATTAAAACAATGGATAAATGTTACCTTTGAGGAAGGTTTTCATGCTGGGACTTTGGGCCAATTTAACAGCTGTTTGGCCAGAGTACGTGGCCAGCGTCGGATCTGCACCATGGTTTAACAGCATCCACACTGCCGCCAGGCTATCAGCCGCAACTGCATCATGAATGGGGCTGCAAGGATTCACAGCATCATTGCGTTAACATCTGCCTTGTGTACACTACGTACATAAATCTAGCCCCCTTACTCTGGATTCACACCGGATGCATAACATAAGCATTGTGTCAAGTCTCATGTGTGATCACACTAGGCAGGTTTCAGCTGGGTTTCTGAGTGAGCTACTGGCAGCAGAAAGAGCAACAGGGAGCTTCAATTTTAATCTGTTGTAGGCAACTTCAACATTTGTTTATCAGTTATGACTAAATAAATTTACATTTGGCTACATGGCTTTTTTTTTTTTTTTTTTTTTTTGCTTTGACAGCCAGATTAACTGTTTAATGTTTAATAATTAATGGAATAAGTTGAATTTGAGAGCTACCGGAAACCCTCATTGAATCATGCCCTCTCTCAGCCACACAAACCAATAGTAACCAGTAGTAAGCATACTTTTGGCCATATAGCGTATCTTTCAGCATTAACGGTGCCTTCACAGATGTGCAAGTTACCCATGCCATGGGCACTAATTATGCCTCCATACGATGACAAACCCTGACTTTTGAATTTTATGCTGGTAACAATCTAGACGATCCTTTTCTTATTTGGCCTGGACAACATAACATCTATTCTTTCCATCTATTCTTTGGTTTGACTCAAACAACAACATTACACGCTTAAACAACAACATTACACGCTTCCACTGTGCATCAGTCCACATCACATAAGCTTAATTTGTGGGTGCAGTGAATGTGTCCATTAATAATAAATTAATAATATTTATTCATCGACTTCTGTGCTTTTTTATTCATAGAGATCTGCTAGAAGTAACTACCAAGCCGTTTACTTAAAAATGTGGCATGAGCTGGAATTTGACGTGCCTCTAGCACGACGTTAACGTGGCTGTGTGCACTGAAGTGATTTTCAAAAATGATACAATGAGGTCTTGACACAACATGTCACGTCACATGACGCTACACACCTACACACAATGCGCCTGGTGTGAATGGGCCTTTAGGAGACATCAGAAGTAAACCTGTTAAGTACAAATGAAGTATGCCTATAAAATTCAAAATGCCTTAGACTAGCTCACTGCTGGTGGTGTGTTTCTTCTGCTCACCGTGTCCCATCTTGTGCACTACAATTGACATCGGCGCCATGCTTCAGCAGCACCTGCACAATGTGCGTCCAACCACGAGCGCATGCCTCATGCAGTGCTGTGTAGCCAGCATTGTCCCGGCGGTTCACCTCTCTCACATCCTTCTCCAAGCAATACAGCACCACTTCCTTTATGCAAAAAAAGGGGAAAACACATAACAGCTTAAGCAAAAACCTCCAAGCACGCTGCATTCAGTTATCTGACACTACAACTTCTTGTCTATGGCACTGTATTGCACATGGTGTGGTTTGATGATTGCTGTGCCTTACTTTCTAACAAAAAGTTATCCTAACATTATATCCTTTTAAATATTAAAACATTTGTTATCAGATACTACTACTGTGGAGAATTATGGCTGGGACAGTATGTGAAATGGTAATAAAAACAGAAAGCAGTGATTAATAAATTGTTTTTGACATGTATTAAATTGAAAATAGTCAACACATGATATCTGATGTTTTAAATGATTAACTTCATTGGGTTTTTTGTGGTAAATATACACTAATTCCAAATTTGATGCCTGCAACATGTTTAATAAAAGTAGGGACAGGACTACGTTTACCACTGTGTTACATCACCTTTGTTTTTAACAACACTTAATAACTGACACCAATTCAACCAGTTTTTAAAGTAGAAATTTTTTTTTTTTGCCATACCTCCCTTACACAAGTCTTCAGCTGCACAACCATGCAAGGCCTACCTTTTCATATTTTGTGCTGCATTCTGTGTAACATGAGTTGAATGTGGCCTGGTATGTGGCATGTTGAAATAAACATGGATGTCCCTGAAAAAGACATTGCCTAGAAGACGGCACATGATACTCCAAAATGGGCATATATACTATGCTGCCAAAAGTATGTGGACACCAGACCATCACACTCATATGTACTTGTTGAGCATCCTATTCCAAAACCATGGGCATTAATATGGACTTGGTCCCCGCTTTGCTACTGTAACAGCCTCCACTCTTCTGAGAAGGCTTTACACTAGATTTCGAAAAGTGGCTGTTGGAATTTGGAATTTTGTGCTCATTCAGCCAAAAGAGCATTAGTGAGGTCGGGAACTGAGGTTTAGTCGAGAACGCCTGGCGCACAGCTGGCATTCCAAGTCATCTTAAAGATGTGCAGTGGGGTTGAGGTCAGGGCTCTGTGCAGGCCACCTGAGTTCTTTCGCATCATACACCATATATTGTATCATTCAGCATTAATGGTGCCTTTGCAGATGTGCAAGTTTCCCATGCCATGGGCACTAATACCCCCTCATACCATGACAGACCCTGACTTCTGAACTTTATGCTAGTAACAATCTGGTCCTTTTCTTCTTTGGCCTGGAAAACACAACGTCCATTATTTCCATAAACAATCTGAAAGGTTGACTCATCAGACCACATTACAAGTTTCCAATGTGTATCAGTCCACATCAGATGAGCTCGATTTGTGGATGCTGCGACAAACGGTGTTTATTAATAATGGTTAATAATAAGTACTTCCATGCATTTTTTTTTTTTTTTTTTTTTTAAATGCAGCACCGCCTGAGGGATCAAAGGTCACGAGCATTCAACTGTAGTTTTTGGGCCTTTCCCTTTACACACAGAGATTTATCTGGATTCCCTGAATCCTTTGATTATATTATGCACCTAGAGGGTGAAATACCTAAAATCCTTGCAACTAAACTGTTTTTGAATTTTTTTTTTTCCTTAAATTGCCCACTTCCCAACTAACATTGTTGCAGGCATCAATTTCAAAATGAGCATATATTTAGAAAAACCAATGAAGTTGACAAGGTAAAAAATATCATTTCTTTGTACTGTTTTTAAATACCAGTAATACTGTGAGATACTGTCATATATAAATATTGTCAGAAAAAAAAAATTCTGTTTTTATATGCATTTCACATACTTTCCCAACTTTCTTGGAATTGAGGTTTATATTTTGACATACCATCTGGTATGGTAATATACAATTTAGGACAATTCTGTGTTGATTTCTTTGGACCAATCAATGCTCTCCACTATTTACACTAAGTCCACCCATATTTACCTGTTTCGGTATGCTTAATACACAAGCAAGAAGAATAAATCAATTCAGCAGGTTATAGTTAAGGTATGAGCAACTTAGTAATGGAGATAACCGCAAAATTTAGGATGACAGATTTGCCACCATATGCCCTGTTCTGGTAGAACTATAGAAGCACTGTAAAACACCACTAGCAGATACAGGTAACTTACAGGTATTTTTTATGTTCCTTAATTATATATTTGCCATGGATGTATATGAAAAAAAATTACTATACCTGGTATCCCAGCCTAGCAGCTCTTTGTAACAAAGTCTCCCCTGCATTTTTGTTCACAATCAATCGGCGAACCTCTGGAGGTACAGGACGGCTTGGTGTGGATTCTGAGATCCCACCCTTTCCAGGCCCTTTCTTCTTAGGAACAGGAGATGAAGATTCCTTTGAGGCAGAGAAAGCAGTGGAAGGTTTTTTGGCCATAGGGCTGTCCTCATCTGTGGAGAGGGATGAGGAGCGCTTCCCCGCAAGGCCTCGTTTGATCTTGAGCTGAAATGAAGATATCAGGTAAGGAGGAAGCTAAAGAAGGACATAATGTTAAAAGGATGGCAGAGGTCCAGCTACTGAGAAAGAGCAACTGATGGCTTTTGTAAGAATTCCATATGTCAGCAGAGGGCACTGAAAGACCAAGTAACAAATAAGCACCTTCTCCCATTAGAGACTTATCTGTTATAAATGAGATGTCATTTATGAAGAGTAGACATTTATTAAGCCAACCTTTTTCTGTTCCTCAGTATCACACAAGTGTTTGCTTTTGAACTTTCTCTTTCCTGGAGGTTTGTCGTTAAATTCTGTGGTGGATGGACTCTCGTGAAGTCGCATGGTCCCTGAGCGGGTGTTCAGGGACTTCCTGGGGCTCAGGTCAGGATTGGGATCTTCACATGGCAAAGTGGCACTAAGGGGAGGGTCCACATCTGTAAAAACAAGAACTGTCCTATGAGTCAGCCTTCCTATTCATTTTTACTATAGGATGTGCTTAATGACTACCTATCTGGTTAACTTTAGCTAAAGTAATTATGTGAAACTTACCACATTTTAATTTTCAACTACAAATGTCACCAGTAAACCCCCTGACAATATTAACAAGCCGTGCAGCAAATTCTGAAGTTTGTGTAGATGTAGCGGTAAAACGTGATGTACACACAAAGTTTGGACAGTGCATGAGGACTGCACTGCTTTCTTTATATATATATATATATATATATATATATATATATATATATATATATATATATATATATATATATATATATATATATATATATATATATTACACACACACACACATACACACACACACAGTTGGGGTTATAAGTTTACATACGCCTTGCAGAATCTGCAAAATGTTAATAATTTAAAATAAATAAATAAAAGAGATCTTAAAAAGTGCATATTGTTTTTTATTCAGTACTGCCCTGAATAAGCTATTTCACATAACAGATGTTTACATATAGTCCACAAGACACAATAACTGAATTTACACAAATGAACCAGTTCAAAAGTTTATATACACTTGATTCTGAATCCTGTGTGTCGTTACCTGAATGATCAAAGGCTGTTTTTATGTTTTGTGATAGCTGTTCATGAGTCACTTGCTTGTCCTGAGCAGTTAAACTGCCCACTGTTCTTCAGAAAAATCCCCCAGGTCCTGCATATTATTTGGTTTTCCAGCATCTTCTGCATATTTGACCCCTTTCCAACAGTGGCTATATGATGCTGAGATCCATCTTTTACACTGAGGACAATTGAGGGACTCGTACACAACTATTACAAAAGGTGCGAACATTCACTGATGCTCAAGAAGGCAACTTATAATTTTGTCTAGTTGTAAACTACATGTAAATATCTGCTATGTGAAATAGCTTATTCAGGGCAGTACTAAATAATAAACAAAATGATAATTTTTAAAATTAAAATTAAAAAAAGGAAAAAAAATTAAATAAAAAAATTTAAAAT